>NW_028121627.1:0-20814 GCF_965194805.1 Balaenoptera borealis
AACACACTGCACTCTTTCTTGTCATATCTTGATTCACAGCACTCGCACGAGTTCACGAGCACCGTTCTAGCAAGTTCCAACATGCCGTGGAAGTCGAACTCATTCTTTAGACTGAGCTGCACAGAGGAAAAACACTAGGCTTCTTCTTCCATCTAAGACCTCTTACCTGAAGTTACACTGCCATCAGGAGAAACACTGCTTGCATTCTCATTGCAACTAAAGCAGAGTTTTTCCTGTAGCACTGCAGGCTTTTGAAGAGGCACGGGCCCATGGGCCTAGCTAGGGCCTTCCTTGGTGAGGCCGTTCACAAGACGCAGAACACCCTGCCTCGAGAAGTTGATTCAGGGAAGCAACCAGTGTGTACCCTGTGGTTCTTTTGACTTGTTAGAAACCACAGAGATGTATGCTGCCTGTGCCCATGGTAATGGGGGCATGATGGTACTAGCCTTGCTTTCCATTTGGAAAGCCCCATTCTTGCTGCCGTGAAGCTCCCTGAAATTCTCTGCTGTTAACAGCTCTCTGGCCACTGTAGGCATGGGTGTGGGAAGAAAATGAGATTTCTCTGGCTACACACGGAGCTTCATTGGCCCGGTTGGGGCTCACCTTGCCATGCTCTAGAGCTAAAGGGAATCTCAACGTGAGTCCTTGCCTCGAGGTAAGGCCCTGAGTAGCCCTGCAGAAAGGGAGGCATGCAGCTCTTTCCATGAGCTCTTAGTGGAGGTTCCGCTTTATGTTAAAGGAAGCACCCTTTTCAGGACTCCTAGGCCCTTCGGGTGAGCATCATTTTTGTTCCAAGATCACTGACGCCCTCCACACCCCTGTGGGCCTGCTGAGCAGCATTGATTCCCATACGACCCTCGGAGGCCCTCTGTGTCTGCCGAGTCTCTGGCAACACACTGTACGTTACTTCAATAGAGCTATATTTCCAGAGCACTCGAACAGCATCAGAACCACATTTCTAGGCAGTCCAACATGTCCTGCAAGTTTTCGAGATTGCCCTCGTCTGAGCTGCCCTGAGAACACACTCTTCTTAGAATTTATCGAGGACCTCTTTCCTGAAGTCACTCTATTCAAGGAGAAATACAGCATCCTAACATGCTGTGTCGCTCACAGTGCAAGCAACGGGAGAACTTGCCTCGAGGTAAGGCCCTGAAATGCTATGCAGAAGCGGAGGTGTGTAGCCGTTTCCATGAGGCCGTAGTCGCCGCTCTGCAGCATTTTAACGCCAGTACGCTTTTCAGGACTCCTAGGTGCCTCGCCTGGAAACCCTATTCCCTGCAAGAAGAGCAAGTACCCTCAGGCTCCCCTGGCCCTTCTAAGCAATATCCAGGCCCGTAGCTTTCCGACTCACAGTGTGTATGCCGAGTGTAGGGCAACACAGTGCACTCTTATTGGGACATCTTGAGTAAGCCAGCACTCATACAAGGTTCACGAGCACCGTTCTAGCAAGTTCCTACATGCCGTGGAAGTCGCACTCATTCCCTGGTCTGAGCTGCACAGAGAAAAACACTAGGCTTCTCCTTCCATCCAGGACCTCCTACCTGAAGTCACCCTGCCTCCAGGAAGAAGACGACTTGCCTTCCTATTGCAACTAAAGCACAGTTTTTCCTGAAGCACTGCAGACTTGTGAAGAGGCACGGGCCCAGAGGCCTAGCTTGGGCTTTCCTTGGTGAGGCCGTTCACTAGATGCAGAACACCCTGCCTCGAGAAGTTGATTAAGGGAGGAAAACAGTGTGTACTCTGTGTCTCATTGGACTTGTTAAAAACCACAGAGATGTATGCTGCCTGTGCCCATGGAAATGGGGGCATGATGGTACTAGCCTTGCTTTCCGTTTGGAAAGCTCCAGTCTTGCCGCCGGGAAGCTCCCTGAAATTCTCTGCTGTTGACAGGCCTCTGGTCCCTCTACATTGGTGTGGGAAGAAAATGAGTTTTCTCTGGCTACACACGGAGCTTCTTTGGCCGGGGTGGGGCTCACCTTGCCATGCTCTAGAGCTAAAGGGAATCTCAACGTGAGTCCTTGCCTCGAGGTAAGGCCCTGAGTAGCCCTGCAGAAAGGGAGGCATTCAGCTCTTTCCATTAGTTCTTAGTCGCTGTTCTCCTTTACTTTAAAGGAAGTACCCTTTTCAGGACTCCTAGGCCTCTCGGGTGAGCATCATTTTTGTTCCAAGATCCCTGAGTATCTCCACACCCCTGTAGGCCTGCTGAGCAACAACGAGGCCCATTGGTCCCTCGGAGTTCCTCTGTGTCTGCTGAGTCATGGGCAACACACTGCACTCTTTCTTGTCATATCTTGATTCACAGCACTCGCACGAGTTCACGAGCACCGTTCTAGCAAGTTCCAACATGCCGTGGAAGTCGAACTCATTCTTTAGACTGAGCTGCACAGAGGAAAAACACTAGGCTTCTTCTTCCATCTAAGACCTCTTACCTGAAGTTACACTGCCATCAGGAGAAACACTGCTTGCATTCTCATTGCAACTAAAGCAGAGTTTTTCCTGTAGCACTGCAGGCTTTTGAAGAGGCACGGGCCCATGGGCCTAGCTAGGGCCTTCCTTGGTGAGGCCGTTCACAAGACGCAGAACACCCTGCCTCGAGAAGTTGATTCAGGGAAGCAACCAGTGTGTACCCTGTGGTTCTTTTGACTTGTTAGAAACCACAGAGGTGTATGCTGCCTGTGCCCATGGTAATGGGGGCATGATGGTACTAGCCTTGCTTTCCATTTGGAAAGCCCCATTCTTGCTGCCGTGAAGCTCCCTGAAATTCTCTGCTGTTAACAGCTCTCTGGCCACTGTAGGCATGGGTGTGGGAAGAAAATGAGATTTCTCTGGCTACACACGGAGCTTCATTGGCCCGGTTGGGGCTCACCTTGCCATGCTCTAGAGCTAAAGGGAATCTCAACGTGAGTCCTTGCCTCGAGGTAAGGCCCTGAGTAGCCCTGCAGAAAGGGAGGCATGCAGCTCTTTCCATGAGCTCTTAGTGGAGGTTCCGCTTTATGTTAAAGGAAGCACCCTTTTCAGGACTCCTAGGCCCTTCGGGTGAGCATCATTTTTGTTCCAAGATCACTGACGCCCTCCACACCCCTGTGGGCCTGCTGAGCAGCATTGATTCCCATACGACCCTCGGAGGCCCTCTGTGTCTGCCGAGTCTCTGGCAACACACTGTACGTTACTTCAATAGAGCTATATTTCCAGAGCACTCGAACAGCATCAGAACCACATTTCTAGGCAGTCCAACATGTCCTGCAAGTTTTCGAGATTGCCCTCGTCTGAGCTGCCCTGAGAACACACTCTTCTTAGAATTTATCGAGGACCTCTTTCCTGAAGTCACTCTATTCAAGGAGAAATACAGCATCCTAACATGCTGTGTCGCTCACAGTGCAAGCAACGGGAGAACTTGCCTCGAGGTAAGGCCCTGAAATGCTATGCAGAAGCGGAGGTGTGTAGCCGTTTCCATGAGGCCGTAGTCGCCGCTCTGCAGCATTTTAACGCCAGTACGCTTTTCAGGACTCCTAGGTGCCTCGCCTGGAAACCCTATTCCCTGCAAGAAGAGCAAGTACCCTCAGGCTCCCCTGGCCCTTCTAAGCAATATCCAGGCCCGTAGCTTTCCGACTCACAGTGTGTATGCCGAGTGTAGGGCAACACAGTGCACTCTTATTGGGACATCTTGAGTAAGCCAGCACTCATACAAGGTTCACGAGCACCGTTCTAGCAAGTTCCTACATGCCGTGGAAGTCGCACTCATTCCCTGGTCTGAGCTGCACAGAGAAAAACACTAGGCTTCTCCTTCCATCCAGGACCTCCTACCTGAAGTCACCCTGCCTCCAGGAAGAAGACGACTTGCCTTCCTATTGCAACTAAAGCACAGTTTTTCCTGAAGCACTGCAGACTTTTGAAGAGGCACGGGCCCAGAGGCCTAGCTTGGGCTTTCCTTGGTGAGGCCGTTCACTAGATGCAGAACACCCTGCCTCGAGAAGTTGATTAAGGGAGGAAAACAGTGTGTACTCTGTGTCTCATTGGACTTGTTAAAAACCACAGAGATGTATGCTGCCTGTGCCCATGGAAATGGGGGCATGATGGTACTAGCCTTGCTTTCCGTTTGGAAAGCTCCATTCTTGCCGCCGGGAAGCTCCCTGAAATTCTCTGCTGTTGACAGGCCTCTGGTCCCTCTACATTGGTGTGGGAAGAAAATGAGTTTTCTCTGGCTACACACGGAGCTTCTTTGGCCGGGGTGGGGCTCACCTTGCCATGCTCTAGAGCTAAAGGGAATCTCAACGTGAGTCCTTGCCTCGAGGTAAGGCCCTGAGTAGCCCTGCAGAAAGGGAGGCATTCAGCTCTTTCCATTAGTTCTTAGTCGCTGTTCTCCTTTACTTTAAAGGAAGTACCCTTTTCAGGACTCCTAGGCCTCTCGGGTGAGCATCATTTTTGTTCCAAGATCCCTGAGTATCTCCACACCCCTGTAGGCCTGCTGAGCAACAACGAGGCCCATTGGTCCCTCGGAGTTCCTCTGTGTCTGCTGAGTCATGGGCAACACACTGCACTCTTTCTTGTCATATCTTGATTCACAGCACTCGCACGAGTTCACGAGCACCGTTCTAGCAAGTTCCAACATGCCGTGGAAGTCGAACTCATTCTTTAGACTGAGCTGCACAGAGGAAAAACACTAGGCTTCTTCTTCCATCTAAGACCTCTTACCTGAAGTTACACTGCCATCAGGAGAAACACTGCTTGCATTCTCATTGCAACTAAAGCAGAGTTTTTCCTGTAGCACTGCAGGCTTTTGAAGAGGCACGGGCCCATGGGCCTAGCTAGGGCCTTCCTTGGTGAGGCCGTTCACAAGACGCAGAACACCCTGCCTCGAGAAGTTGATTCAGGGAAGCAACCAGTGTGTACCCTGTGGTTCTTTTGACTTGTTAGAAACCACAGAGATGTATGCTGCCTGTGCCCATGGTAATGGGGGCATGATGGTACTAGCCTTGCTTTCCATTTGGAAAGCCCCATTCTTGCTGCCGTGAAGCTCCCTGAAATTCTCTGCTGTTAACAGCTCTCTGGCCACTGTAGGCATGGGTGTGGGAAGAAAATGAGATTTCTCTGGCTACACACGGAGCTTCATTGGCCCGGTTGGGGCTCACCTTGCCATGCTCTAGAGCTAAAGGGAATCTCAACGTGAGTCCTTGCCTCGAGGTAAGGCCCTGAGTAGCCCTGCAGAAAGGGAGGCATGCAGCTCTTTCCATGAGCTCTTAGTGGAGGTTCCGCTTTATGTTAAAGGAAGCACCCTTTTCAGGACTCCTAGGCCCTTCGGGTGAGCATCATTTTTGTTCCAAGATCACTGACGCCCTCCACACCCCTGTGGGCCTGCTGAGCAGCATTGATTCCCATACGACCCTCGGAGGCCCTCTGTGTCTGCCGAGTCTCTGGCAACACACTGTACGTTACTTCAATAGAGCTATATTTCCAGAGCACTCGAACAGCATCAGAACCACATTTCTAGGCAGTCCAACATGTCCTGCAAGTTTTCGAGATTGCCCTCGTCTGAGCTGCCCTGAGAACACACTCTTCTTAGAATTTATCGAGGACCTCTTTCCTGAAGTCACTCTATTCAAGGAGAAATACAGCATCCTAACATGCTGTGTCGCTCACAGTGCAAGCAACGGGAGAACTTGCCTCGAGGTAAGGCCCTGAAATGCTATGCAGAAGCGGAGGTGTGTAGCCGTTTCCATGAGGCCGTAGTCGCCGCTCTGCAGCATTTTAACGCCAGTACGCTTTTCAGGACTCCTAGGTGCCTCGCCTGGAAACCCTATTCCCTGCAAGAAGAGCAAGTACCCTCAGGCTCCCCTGGCCCTTCTAAGCAATATCCAGGCCCGTAGCTTTCCGACTCACAGTGTGTATGCCGAGTGTAGGGCAACACAGTGCACTCTTATTGGGACATCTTGAGTAAGCCAGCACTCATACAAGGTTCACGAGCACCGTTCTAGCAAGTTCCTACATGCCGTGGAAGTCGCACTCATTCCCTGGTCTGAGCTGCACAGAGAAAAACACTAGGCTTCTCCTTCCATCCAGGACCTCCTACCTGAAGTCACCCTGCCTCCAGGAAGAAGACGACTTGCCTTCCTATTGCAACTAAAGCACAGTTTTTCCTGAAGCACTGCAGACTTTTGAAGAGGCACGGGCCCAGAGGCCTAGCTTGGGCTTTCCTTGGTGAGGCCGTTCACTAGATGCAGAACACCCTGCCTCGAGAAGTTGATTAAGGGAGGAAAACAGTGTGTACTCTGTGTCTCATTGGACTTGTTAAAAACCACAGAGATGTATGCTGCCTGTGCCCATGGAAATGGGGGCATGATGGTACTAGCCTTGCTTTCCGTTTGGAAAGCCCCATTCTTGCCGCCGTGAAGCTCCCTGAAATTCTCTGCTGTTAACAGCTCTCTGGCCACTGTAGGCATGGGTGTGGGAAGAAAATGAGATTTCTCTGGCTACACACGGAGCTTCATTGGCCCGGTTGGGGCTCACCTTGCCATGCTCTAGAGCTAAAGGGAATCTCAACGTGAGTCCTTGCCTCGAGGTAAGGCCCTGAGTAGCCCTGCAGAAAGGGAGGCATGCAGCTCTTTCCATGAGCTCTTAGTGGAGGTTCCGCTTTATGTTAAAGGAAGCACCCTTTTCAGGACTCCTAGGCCCTTCGGGTGAGCATCATTTTTGTTCCAAGATCACTGACGCCCTCCACACCCCTGTGGGCCTGCTGAGCAGCATTGATTCCCATACGACCCTCGGAGGCCCTCTGTGTCTGCCGAGTCTCTGGCAACACACTGTACGTTACTTCAATAGAGCTATATTTCCAGAGCACTCGAACAGCATCAGAACCACATTTCTAGGCAGTCCAACATGTCCTGCAAGTTTTCGAGATTGCCCTCGTCTGAGCTGCCCTGAGAACACACTCTTCTTAGAATTTATCGAGGACCTCTTTCCTGAAGTCACTCTATTCAAGGAGAAATACAGCATCCTAACATGCTGTGTCGCTCACAGTGCAAGCAACGGGAGAACTTGCCTCGAGGTAAGGCCCTGAAATGCTATGCAGAAGCGGAGGTGTGTAGCCGTTTCCATGAGGCCGTAGTCGCCGCTCTGCAGCATTTTAACGCCAGTACGCTTTTCAGGACTCCTAGGTGCCTCGCCTGGAAACCCTATTCCCTGCAAGAAGAGCAAGTACCCTCAGGCTCCCCTGGCCCTTCTAAGCAATATCCAGGCCCGTAGCTTTCCGACTCACAGTGTGTATGCCGAGTGTAGGGCAACACAGTGCACTCTTATTGGGACATCTTGAGTAAGCCAGCACTCATACAAGGTTCACGAGCACCGTTCTAGCAAGTTCCTACATGCCGTGGAAGTCGCACTCATTCCCTGGTCTGAGCTGCACAGAGAAAAACACTAGGCTTCTCCTTCCATCCAGGACCTCCTACCTGAAGTCACCCTGCCTCCAGGAAGAAGACGACTTGCCTTCCTATTGCAACTAAAGCACAGTTTTTCCTGAAGCACTGCAGACTTTTGAAGAGGCACGGGCCCAGAGGCCTAGCTTGGGCTTTCCTTGGTGAGGCCGTTCACTAGATGCAGAACACCCTGCCTCGAGAAGTTGATTAAGGGAGGAAAACAGTGTGTACTCTGTGTCTCATTGGACTTGTTAAAAACCACAGAGATGTATGCTGCCTGTGCCCATGGAAATGGGGGCATGATGGTACTAGCCTTGCTTTCCATTTGGAAAGCTCCATTCTTGCCGCCGGGAAGCTCCCTGAAATTCTCTGCTGTTGACAGGCCTCTGGTCCCTCTACATTGGTGTGGGAAGAAAATGAGTTTTCTCTGGCTACACACGGAGCTTCTTTGGCCGGGGTGGGGCTCACCTTGCCATGCTCTAGAGCTAAAGGGAATCTCAACGTGAGTCCTTGCCTCGAGGTAAGGCCCTGAGTAGCCCTGCAGAAAGGGAGGCATGCAGCTCTTTCCATGAGCTCTTAGTGGAGGTTCCGCTTTATGTTAAAGGAAGCACCCTTTTCAGGACTCCTAGGCCCTTCGGGTGAGCATCATTTTTGTTCCAAGATCACTGACGCCCTCCACACCCCTGTGGGCCTGCTGAGCAGCATTGATTCCCATACGACCCTCGGAGGCCCTCTGTGTCTGCCGAGTCTCTGGCAACACACTGTACGTTACTTCAATAGAGCTATATTTCCAGAGCACTCGAACAGCATCAGAACCACATTTCTAGGCAGTCCAACATGTCCTGCAAGTTTTCGAGATTGCCCTCGTCTGAGCTGCCCTGAGAACACACTCTTCTTAGAATTTATCGAGGACCTCTTTCCTGAAGTCACTCTATTCAAGGAGAAATACAGCATCCTAACATGCTGTGTCGCTCACAGTGCAAGCAACGGGAGAACTTGCCTCGAGGTAAGGCCCTGAAATGCTATGCAGAAGCGGAGGTGTGTAGCCGTTTCCATGAGGCCGTAGTCGCCGCTCTGCAGCATTTTAACGCCAGTACGCTTTTCAGGACTCCTAGGTGCCTCGCCTGGAAACCCTATTCCCTGCAAGAAGAGCAAGTACCCTCAGGCTCCCCTGGCCCTTCTAAGCAATATCCAGGCCCGTAGCTTTCCGACTCACAGTGTGTATGCCGAGTGTAGGGCAACACAGTGCACTCTTATTGGGACATCTTGAGTAAGCCAGCACTCATACAAGGTTCACGAGCACCGTTCTAGCAAGTTCCTACATGCCGTGGAAGTCGCACTCATTCCCTGGTCTGAGCTGCACAGAGAAAAACACTAGGCTTCTCCTTCCATCCAGGACCTCCTACCTGAAGTCACCCTGCCTCCAGGAAGAAGACGACTTGCCTTCCTATTGCAACTAAAGCACAGTTTTTCCTGAAGCACTGCAGACTTTTGAAGAGGCACGGGCCCAGAGGCCTACCTTGGGCTTTCCTTGGTGAGGCCGTTCACTAGATGCAGAACACCCTGCCTCGAGAAGTTGATTAAGGGAGGAAAACAGTGTGTACTCTGTGTCTCATTGGACTTGTTAAAAACCACAGAGATGTATGCTGCCTGTGCCCATGGAAATGGGGGCATGATGGTACTAGCCTTGCTTTCCATTTGGAAAGCTCCATTCTTGCCGCCGGGAAGCTCCCTGAAATTCTCTGCTGTTGACAGGCCTCTGGTCCCTCTACATTGGTGTGGGAAGAAAATGAGTTTTCTCTGGCTACACACGGAGCTTCTTTGGCCGGGGTGGGGCTCACCTTGCCATGCTCTAGAGCTAAAGGGAATCTCAACGTGAGTCCTTGCCTCGAGGTAAGGCCCTGAGTAGCCCTGCAGAAAGGGAGGCATTCAGCTCTTTTCCATTAGTTCTTAGTCGCTGTTCTCCTTTACTTTAAAGGAAGTACCCTTTTCAGGACTCCTAGGCCTCTCGGGTGAGCATCATTTTTGTTCCAAGATCCCTGAGTATCTCCACACCCCTGTAGGCCTGCTGAGCAACAACGAGGCCCATTGGTCCCTCGGAGTTCCTCTGTGTCTGCTGAGTCATGGGCAACACACTGCACTCTTTCTTGTCATATCTTGATTCACAGCACTCGCACAAGTTCACGAGCACCGTTCTAGCAAGTTCCAACATGCCGTGGAAGTCGAACTCATTCTTTAGACTGAGCTGCACAGAGGAAAAACACTAGGCTTCTTCTTCCATCTAAGACCTCTTACCTGAAGTTACACTGCCATCAGGAGAAACACTGCTTGCATTCTCATTGCAACTAAAGCAGAGTTTTTCCTGTAGCACTGCAGGCTTTTGAAGAGGCACGGGCCCATGGGCCTAGCTAGGGCCTTCCTTGGTGAGGCCGTTCACAAGACGCAGAACACCCTGCCTCGAGAAGTTGATTCAGGGAAGCAACCAGTGTGTACCCTGTGGTTCTTTTGACTTGTTAGAAACCACAGAGATGTATGCTGCCTGTGCCCATGGTAATGGGGGCATGATGGTACTAGCCTTGCTTTCCATTTGGAAAGCCCCATTCTTGCTGCCGTGAAGCTCCCTGAAATTCTCTGCTGTTAACAGCTCTCTGGCCACTGTAGGCATGGGTGTGGGAAGAAAATGAGATTTCTCTGGCTACACACGGAGCTTCATTGGCCCGGTTGGGGCTCACCTTGCCATGCTCTAGAGCTAAAGGGAATCTCAACGTGAGTCCTTGCCTCGAGGTAAGGCCCTGAGTAGCCCTGCAGAAAGGGAGGCATGCAGCTCTTTCCATGAGCTCTTAGTGGAGGTTCCGCTTTATGTTAAAGGAAGCACCCTTTTCAGGACTCCTAGGCCCTTCGGGTGAGCATCATTTTTGTTCCAAGATCACTGACGCCCTCCACACCCCTGTGGGCCTGCTGAGCAGCATTGATTCCCATACGACCCTCGGAGGCCCTCTGTGTCTGCCGAGTCTCTGGCAACACACTGTACGTTACTTCAATAGAGCTATATTTCCAGAGCACTCGAACAGCATCAGAACCACATTTCTAGGCAGTCCAACATGTCCTGCAAGTTTTCGAGATTGCCCTCGTCTGAGCTGCCCTGAGAACACACTCTTCTTAGAATTTATCGAGGACCTCTTTCCTGAAGTCACTCTATTCAAGGAGAAATACAGCATCCTAACATGCTGTGTCGCTCACAGTGCAAGCAACGGGAGAACTTGCCTCGAGGTAAGGCCCTGACATGCTATGCAGAAGCGGAGGTGTGTAGCCGTTTCCATGAGGCCGTAGTCACCGCTCTGCAGCATTTTAATGCCAGTACGCTTTTCAGGACTCCTAGGTGCCTCGCCTGGAAACCCTATTCCCTGCAAGAAGAGCAAGTACCCTCAGGCTCCCCTGGCCCTTCTAAGCAATATCCAGGCCCGTAGCTTTCCGACTCACAGTGTGTATGCCGAGTGTAGGGCAACACAGTGCACTCTTATTGGGACATCTTGAGTAAGCCAGCACTCATACAAGGTTCACGAGCACCGTTCTAGCAAGTTCCTACATGCCGTGGAAGTCGCACTCATTCCCTGGTCTGAGCTGCACAGAGAAAAACACTAGGCTTCTCCTTCCATCCAGGACCTCCTACCTGAAGTCACCCTGCCTCCAGGAAGAAGACGACTTGCCTTCCTATTGCAACTAAAGCACAGTTTTTCCTGAAGCACTGCAGACTTTTGAAGAGGCACGGGCCCAGAGGCCTAGCTTGGGCTTTCCTTGGTGAGGCCGTTCACTAGATGCAGAACACCCTGCCTCGAGAAGTTGATTAAGGGAGGAAAACAGTGTGTACTCTGTGTCTCATTGGACTTGTTAAAAACCACAGAGATGTATGCTGCCTGTGCCCATGGAAATGGGGGCATGATGGTACTAGCCTTGCTTTCCGTTTGGAAAGCTCCAGTCTTGCCGCCGGGAAGCTCCCTGAAATTCTCTGCTGTTGACAGGCCTCTGGTCCCTCTACATTGGTGTGGGAAGAAAATGAGTTTTCTCTGGCTACACACGGAGCTTCTTTGGCCGGGGTGGGGCTCACCTTGCCATGCTCTAGAGCTAAAGGGAATCTCAACGTGAGTCCTTGCCTCGAGGTAAGGCCCTGAGTAGCCCTGCAGAAAGGGAGGCATTCAGCTCTTTCCATTAGTTCTTAGTCGCTGTTCTCCTTTACTTTAAAGGAAGTACCCTTTTCAGGACTCCTAGGCCTCTCGGGTGAGCATCATTTTTGTTCCAAGATCCCTGAGTATCTCCACACCCCTGTAGGCCTGCTGAGCAACAACGAGGCCCATTGGTCCCTCGGAGTTCCTCTGTGTCTGCTGAGTCATGGGCAACACACTGCACTCTTTCTTGTCATATCTTGATTCACAGCACTCGCACGAGTTCACGAGCACCGTTCTAGCAAGTTCCAACATGCCGTGGAAGTCGAACTCATTCTTTAGACTGAGCTGCACAGAGGAAAAACACTAGGCTTCTTCTTCCATCTAAGACCTCTTACCTGAAGTTACACTGCCATCAGGAGAAACACTGCTTGCATTCTTATTGCAACTAAAGCAGAGTTTTTCCTGTAGCACTGCAGGCTTTTGAAGAGGCACGGGCCCATGGGCCTAGCTAGGGCCTTCCTTGGTGAGGCCGTTCACAAGACGCAGAACACCCTGCCTCGAGAAGTTGATTCAGGGAAGCAACCAGTGTGTACCCTGTGGTTCTTTTGACTTGTTAGAAACCACAGAGGTGTATGCTGCCTGTGCCCATGGTAATGGGGGCATGATGGTACTAGCCTTGCTTTCCATTTGGAAAGCCCCATTCTTGCTGCCGTGAAGCTCCCTGAAATTCTCTGCTGTTAACAGCTCTCTGGCCACTGTAGGCATGGGTGTGGGAAGAAAATGAGATTTCTCTGGCTACACACGGAGCTTCATTGGCCCGGTTGGGGCTCACCTTGCCATGCTCTAGAGCTAAAGGGAATCTCAACGTGAGTCCTTGCCTCGAGGTAAGGCCCTGAGTAGCCCTGCAGAAAGGGAGGCATGCAGCTCTTTCCATGAGCTCTTAGTGGAGGTTCCGCTTTATGTTAAAGGAAGCACCCTTTTCAGGACTCCTAGGCCCTTCGGGTGAGCATCATTTTTGTTCCAAGATCACTGACGCCCTCCACACCCCTGTGGGCCTGCTGAGCAGCATTGATTCCCATACGACCCTCGGAGGCCCTCTGTGTCTGCCGAGTCTCTGGCAACACACTGTACGTTACTTCAATAGAGCTATATTTCCAGAGCACTCGAACAGCATCAGAACCACATTTCTAGGCAGTCCAACATGTCCTGCAAGTTTTCGAGATTGCCCTCGTCTGAGCTGCCCTGAGAACACACTCTTCTTAGAATTTATCGAGGACCTCTTTCCTGAAGTCACTCTATTCAAGGAGAAATACAGCATCCTAACATGCTGTGTCGCTCACAGTGCAAGCAACGGGAGAACTTGCCTCGAGGTAAGGCCCTGAAATGCTATGCAGAAGCGGAGGTGTGTAGCCGTTTCCATGAGGCCGTAGTCGCCGCTCTGCAGCATTTTAACGCCAGTACGCTTTTCAGGACTCCTAGGTGCCTCGCCTGGAAACCCTATTCCCTGCAAGAAGAGCAAGTACCCTCAGGCTCCCCTGGCCCTTCTAAGCAATATCCAGGCCCGTAGCTTTCCGACTCACAGTGTGTATGCCGAGTGTAGGGCAACACAGTGCACTCTTATTGGGACATCTTGAGTAAGCCAGCACTCATACAAGGTTCACGAGCACCGTTCTAGCAAGTTCCTACATGCCGTGGAAGTCGCACTCATTCCCTGGTCTGAGCTGCACAGAGAAAAACACTAGGCTTCTCCTTCCATCCAGGACCTCCTACCTGAAGTCACCCTGCCTCCAGGAAGAAGACGACTTGCCTTCCTATTGCAACTAAAGCACAGTTTTTCCTGAAGCACTGCAGACTTTTGAAGAGGCACGGGCCCAGAGGCCTACCTTGGGCTTTCCTTGGTGAGGCCGTTCACTAGATGCAGAACACCCTGCCTCGAGAAGTTGATTAAGGGAGGAAAACAGTGTGTACTCTGTGTCTCATTGGACTTGTTAAAAACCACAGAGATGTATGCTGCCTGTGCCCATGGAAATGGGGGCATGATGGTACTAGCCTTGCTTTCCATTTGGAAAGCTCCATTCTTGCCGCCGGGAAGCTCCCTGAAATTCTCTGCTGTTGACAGGCCTCTGGTCCCTCTACATTGGTGTGGGAAGAAAATGAGTTTTCTCTGGCTACACACGGAGCTTCTTTGGCCGGGGTGGGGCTCACCTTGCCATGCTCTAGAGCTAAAGGGAATCTCAACGTGAGTCCTTGCCTCGAGGTAAGGCCCTGAGTAGCCCTGCAGAAAGGGAGGCATTCAGCTCTTTTCCATTAGTTCTTAGTCGCTGTTCTCCTTTACTTTAAAGGAAGTACCCTTTTCAGGACTCCTAGGCCTCTCGGGTGAGCATCATTTTTGTTCCAAGATCCCTGAGTATCTCCACACCCCTGTAGGCCTGCTGAGCAACAACGAGGCCCATTGGTCCCTCGGAGTTCCTCTGTGTCTGCTGAGTCATGGGCAACACACTGCACTCTTTCTTGTCATATCTTGATTCACAGCACTCGCACAAGTTCACGAGCACCGTTCTAGCAAGTTCCAACATGCCGTGGAAGTCGAACTCATTCTTTAGACTGAGCTGCACAGAGGAAAAACACTAGGCTTCTTCTTCCATCTAAGACCTCTTACCTGAAGTTACACTGCCATCAGGAGAAACACTGCTTGCATTCTCATTGCAACTAAAGCAGAGTTTTTCCTGTAGCACTGCAGGCTTTTGAAGAGGCACGGGCCCATGGGCCTAGCTAGGGCCTTCCTTGGTGAGGCCGTTCACAAGACGCAGAACACCCTGCCTCGAGAAGTTGATTCAGGGAAGCAACCAGTGTGTACCCTGTGGTTCTTTTGACTTGTTAGAAACCACAGAGGTGTATGCTGCCTGTGCCCATGGTAATGGGGGCATGATGGTACTAGCCTTGCTTTCCATTTGGAAAGCCCCATTCTTGCTGCCGTGAAGCTCCCTGAAATTCTCTGCTGTTAACAGCTCTCTGGCCACTGTAGGCATGGGTGTGGGAAGAAAATGAGATTTCTCTGGCTACACACGGAGCTTCATTGGCCCGGTTGGGGCTCACCTTGCCATGCTCTAGAGCTAAAGGGAATCTCAACGTGAGTCCTTGCCTCGAGGTAAGGCCCTGAGTAGCCCTGCAGAAAGGGAGGCATGCAGCTCTTTCCATGAGCTCTTAGTGGAGGTTCCGCTTTATGTTAAAGGAAGCACCCTTTTCAGGACTCCTAGGCCCTTCGGGTGAGCATCATTTTTGTTCCAAGATCACTGACGCCCTCCACACCCCTGTGGGCCTGCTGAGCAGCATTGATTCCCATACGACCCTCGGAGGCCCTCTGTGTCTGCCGAGTCTCTGGCAACACACTGTACGTTACTTCAATAGAGCTATATTTCCAGAGCACTCGAACAGCATCAGAACCACATTTCTAGGCAGTCCAACATGTCCTGCAAGTTTTCGAGATTGCCCTCGTCTGAGCTGCCCTGAGAACACACTCTTCTTAGAATTTATCGAGGACCTCTTTCCTGAAGTCACTCTATTCAAGGAGAAATACAGCATCCTAACATGCTGTGTCGCTCACAGTGCAAGCAACGGGAGAACTTGCCTCGAGGTAAGGCCCTGAAATGCTATGCAGAAGCGGAGGTGTGTAGCCGTTTCCATGAGGCCGTAGTCGCCGCTCTGCAGCATTTTAACGCCAGTACGCTTTTCAGGACTCCTAGGTGCCTCGCCTGGAAACCCTATTCCCTGCAAGAAGAGCAAGTACCCTCAGGCTCCCCTGGCCCTTCTAAGCAATATCCAGGCCCGTAGCTTTCCGACTCACAGTGTGTATGCCGAGTGTAGGGCAACACAGTGCACTCTTATTGGGACATCTTGAGTAAGCCAGCACTCATACAAGGTTCACGAGCACCGTTCTAGCAAGTTCCTACATGCCGTGGAAGTCGCACTCATTCCCTGGTCTGAGCTGCACAGAGAAAAACACTAGGCTTCTCCTTCCATCCAGGACCTCCTACCTGAAGTCACCCTGCCTCCAGGAAGAAGACGACTTGCCTTCCTATTGCAACTAAAGCACAGTTTTTCCTGAAGCACTGCAGACTTTTGAAGAGGCACGGGCCCAGAGGCCTACCTTGGGCTTTCCTTGGTGAGGCCGTTCACTAGATGCAGAACACCCTGCCTCGAGAAGTTGATTAAGGGAGGAAAACAGTGTGTACTCTGTGTCTCATTGGACTTGTTAAAAACCACAGAGATGTATGCTGCCTGTGCCCATGGAAATGGGGGCATGATGGTACTAGCCTTGCTTTCCATTTGGAAAGCTCCATTCTTGCCGCCGGGAAGCTCCCTGAAATTCTCTGCTGTTGACAGGCCTCTGGTCCCTCTACATTGGTGTGGGAAGAAAATGAGTTTTCTCTGGCTACACACGGAGCTTCTTTGGCCGGGGTGGGGCTCACCTTGCCATGCTCTAGAGCTAAAGGGAATCTCAACGTGAGTCCTTGCCTCGAGGTAAGGCCCTGAGTAGCCCTGCAGAAAGGGAGGCATTCAGCTCTTTTCCATTAGTTCTTAGTCGCTGTTCTCCTTTACTTTAAAGGAAGTACCCTTTTCAGGACTCCTAGGCCTCTCGGGTGAGCATCATTTTTGTTCCAAGATCCCTGAGTATCTCCACACCCCTGTAGGCCTGCTGAGCAACAACGAGGCCCATTGGTCCCTCGGAGTTCCTCTGTGTCTGCTGAGTCATGGGCAACACACTGCACTCTTTCTTGTCATATCTTGATTCACAGCACTCGCACAAGTTCACGAGCACCGTTCTAGCAAGTTCCAACATGCCGTGGAAGTCGAACTCATTCTTTAGACTGAGCTGCACAGAGGAAAAACACTAGGCTTCTTCTTCCATCTAAGACCTCTTACCTGAAGTTACACTGCCATCAGGAGAAACACTGCTTGCATTCTCATTGCAACTAAAGCAGAGTTTTTCCTGTAGCACTGCAGGCTTTTGAAGAGGCACGGGCCCATGGGCCTAGCTAGGGCCTTCCTTGGTGAGGCCGTTCACAAGACGCAGAACACCCTGCCTCGAGAAGTTGATTCAGGGAAGCAACCAGTGTGTACCCTGTGGTTCTTTTGACTTGTTAGAAACCACAGAGATGTATGCTGCCTGTGCCCATGGTAATGGGGGCATGATGGTACTAGCCTTGCTTTCCATTTGGAAAGCCCCATTCTTGCTGCCGTGAAGCTCCCTGAAATTCTCTGCTGTTAACAGCTCTCTGGCCACTGTAGGCATGGGTGTGGGAAGAAAATGAGATTTCTCTGGCTACACACGGAGCTTCATTGGCCCGGTTGGGGCTCACCTTGCCATGCTCTAGAGCTAAAGGGAATCTCAACGTGAGTCCTTGCCTCGAGGTAAGGCCCTGAGTAGCCCTGCAGAAAGGGAGGCATGCAGCTCTTTCCATGAGCTCTTAGTGGAGGTTCCGCTTTATGTTAAAGGAAGCACCCTTTTCAGGACTCCTAGGCCCTTCGGGTGAGCATCATTTTTGTTCCAAGATCACTGACGCCCTCCACACCCCTGTGGGCCTGCTGAGCAGCATTGATTCCCATACGACCCTCGGAGGCCCTCTGTGTCTGCCGAGTCTCTGGCAACACACTGTACGTTACTTCAATAGAGCTATATTTCCAGAGCACTCGAACAGCATCAGAACCACATTTCTAGGCAGTCCAACATGTCCTGCAAGTTTTCGAGATTGCCCTCGTCTGAGCTGCCCTGAGAACACACTCTTCTTAGAATTTATCGAGGACCTCTTTCCTGAAGTCACTCTATTCAAGGAGAAATACAGCATCCTAACATGCTGTGTCGCTCACAGTGCAAGCAACGGGAGAACTTGCCTCGAGGTAAGGCCCTGAAATGCTATGCAGAAGCGGAGGTGTGTAGCCGTTTCCATGAGGCCGTAGTCGCCGCTCTGCAGCATTTTAATGCCAGTACGCTTTTCAGGACTCCTAGGTGCCTCGCCTGGAAACCCTATTCCCTGCAAGAAGAGCAAGTACCCTCAGGCTCCCCTGGCCCTTCTAAGCAATATCCAGGCCCGTAGCTTTCCGACTCACAGTGTGTATGCCGAGTGTAGGGCAACACAGTGCACTCTTATTGGGACATCTTGAGTAAGCCAGCACTCATACAAGGTTCACGAGCACCGTTCTAGCAAGTTCCTACATGCCGTGGAAGTCGCACTCATTCCCTGGTCTGAGCTGCACAGAGAAAAACACTAGGCTTCTCCTTCCATCCAGGACCTCCTACCTGAAGTCACCCTGCCTCCAGGAAGAAGACGACTTGCCTTCCTATTGCAACTAAAGCACAGTTTTTCCTGAAGCACTGCAGACTTTTGAAGAGGCACGGGCCCAGAGGCCTAGCTTGGGCTTTCCTTGGTGAGGCCGTTCACTAGATGCAGAACACCCTGCCTCGAGAAGTTGATTAAGGGAGGAAAACAGTGTGTACTCTGTGTCTCATTGGACTTGTTAAAAACCACAGAGATGTATGCTGCCTGTGCCCATGGAAATGGGGGCATGATGGTACTAGCCTTGCTTTCCGTTTGGAAAGCTCCAGTCTTGCCGCCGGGAAGCTCCCTGAAATTCTCTGCTGTTGACAGGCCTCTGGTCCCTCTACATTGGTGTGGGAAGAAAATGAGTTTTCTCTGGCTACACACGGAGCTTCTTTGGCCGGGGTGGGGCTCACCTTGCCATGCTCTAGAGCTAAAGGGAATCTCAACGTGAGTCCTTGCCTCGAGGTAAGGCCCTGAGTAGCCCTGCAGAAAGGGAGGCATTCAGCTCTTTCCATTAGTTCTTAGTCGCTGTTCTCCTTTACTTTAAAGGAAGTACCCTTTTCAGGACTCCTAGGCCTCTCGGGTGAGCATCATTTTTGTTCCAAGATCCCTGAGTATCTCCACACCCCTGTAGGCCTGCTGAGCAACAACGAGGCCCATTGGTCCCTCGGAGTTCCTCTGTGTCTGCTGAGTCATGGGCAACACACTGCACTCTTTCTTGTCATATCTTGATTCACAGCACTCGCACGAGTTCACGAGCACCGTTCTAGCAAGTTCCAACATGCCGTGGAAGTCGAACTCATTCTTTAGACTGAGCTGCACAGAGGAAAAACACTAGGCTTCTTCTTCCATCTAAGACCTCTTACCTGAAGTTACACTGCCATCAGGAGAAACACTGCTTGCATTCTTATTGCAACTAAAGCAGAGTTTTTCCTGTAGCACTGCAGGCTTTTGAAGAGGCACGGGCCCATGGGCCTAGCTAGGGCCTTCCTTGGTGAGGCCGTTCACAAGACGCAGAACACCCTGCCTCGAGAAGTTGATTCAGGGAAGCAACCAGTGTGTACCCTGTGGTTCTTTTGACTTGTTAGAAACCACAGAGGTGTATGCTGCCTGTGCCCATGGTAATGGGGGCATGATGGTACTAGCCTTGCTTTCCATTTGGAAAGCCCCATTCTTGCTGCCGTGAAGCTCCCTGAAATTCTCTGCTGTTAACAGCTCTCTGGCCACTGTAGGCATGGGTGTGGGAAGAAAATGAGATTTCTCTGGCTACACACGGAGCTTCATTGGCCCGGTTGGGGCTCACCTTGCCATGCTCTAGAGCTAAAGGGAATCTCAACGTGAGTCCTTGCCTCGAGGTAAGGCCCTGAGTAGCCCTGCAGAAAGGGAGGCATGCAGCTCTTTCCATGAGCTCTTAGTGGAGGTTCCGCTTTATGTTAAAGGAAGCACCCTTTTCAGGACTCCTAGGCCCTTCGGGTGAGCATCATTTTTGTTCCAAGATCACTGACGCCCTCCACACCCCTGTGGGCCTGCTGAGCAGCATTGATTCCCATACGACCCTCGGAGGCCCTCTGTGTCTGCCGAGTCTCTGGCAACACACTGTACGTTACTTCAATAGAGCTATATTTCCAGAGCACTCGAACAGCATCAGAACCACATTTCTAGGCAGTCCAACATGTCCTGCAAGTTTTCGAGATTGCCCTCGTCTGAGCTGCCCTGAGAACACACTCTTCTTAGAATTTATCGAGGACCTCTTTCCTGAAGTCACTCTATTCAAGGAGAAATACAGCATCCTAACATGCTGTGTCGCTCACAGTGCAAGCAACGGGAGAACTTGCCTCGAGGTAAGGCCCTGAAATGCTATGCAGAAGCGGAGGTGTGTAGCCGTTTCCATGAGGCCGTAGTCGCCGCTCTGCAGCATTTTAACGCCAGTACGCTTTTCAGGACTCCTAGGTGCCTCGCCTGGAAACCCTATTCCCTGCAAGAAGAGCAAGTACCCTCAGGCTCCCCTGGCCCTTCTAAGCAATATCCAGGCCCGTAGCTTTCCGACTCACAGTGTGTATGCCGAGTGTAGGGCAACACAGTGCACTCTTATTGGGACATCTTGAGTAAGCCAGCACTCATACAAGGTTCACGAGCACCGTTCTAGCAAGTTCCTACATGCCGTGGAAGTCGCACTCATTCCCTGGTCTGAGCTGCACAGAGAAAAACACTAGGCTTCTCCTTCCATCCAGGACCTCCTACCTGAAGTCACCCTGCCTCCAGGAAGAAGACGACTTGCCTTCCTATTGCAACTAAAGCACAGTTTTTCCTGAAGCACTGCAGACTTTTGAAGAGGCACGGGCCCAGAGGCCTAGCTTGGGCTTTCCTTGGTGAGGCCGTTCACTAGATGCAGAACACCCTGCCTCGAGAAGTTGATTAAGGGAGGAAAACAGTGTGTACTCTGTGTCTCATTGGACTTGTTAAAAACCACAGAGATGTATGCTGCCTGTGCCCATGGAAATGGGGGCATGATGGTACTAGCCTTGCTTTCCGTTTGGAAAGCTCCAGTCTTGCCGCCGGGAAGCTCCCTGAAATTCTCTGCTGTTGACAGGCCTCTGGTCCCTCTACATTGGTGTGGGAAGAAAATGAGTTTTCTCTGGCTACACACGGAGCTTCTTTGGCCGGGGTGGGGCTCACCTTGCCATGCTCTAGAGCTAAAGGGAATCTCAACGTGAGTCCTTGCCTCGAGGTAAGGCCCTGAGTAGCCCTGCAGAAAGGGAGGCATTCAGCTCTTTCCATTAGTTCTTAGTCGCTGTTCTCCTTTACTTTAAAGGAAGTACCCTTTTCAGGACTCCTAGGCCTCTCGGGTGAGCATCATTTTTGTTCCAAGATCCCTGAGTATCTCCACACCCCTGTAGGCCTGCTGAGCAACAACGAGGCCCA
>NW_028121626.1:0-20403 GCF_965194805.1 Balaenoptera borealis
CTATGGCTGCTTAACGGGAAAGGTGAGGTGGGGTGATACATAAAACAAGGGTATCAAATTAGCTCAGATACCGTTCCATAAACCCAATATGTAATAGACAAGACCTACTCCTTGCTCAGAGAACTGGACTCAACACGCCCTATTCACCGCACAAGAATATATCTGACTAATAATAATCGTAAAACCTATGTATTGATATCTCTCTGTTAGTGTGTCAAGTGGGTGTAAAGCGGCATAAACACAGCAGTGAAAAGCAGCTAAACCCCATTATAAAAATAAATTACTTTGAAACACCCATGAAACAAAGACAGTGAAAGAGAGAGAAATTCTTACACAATGCGTTCAGGGGCTGTGATGCAACCTGGATTGACCATATCTAGACGCACAGCTGGATGAGACATAAGGGTGGACACTCTTGGGGCTGAGAGGTTTGGTGAGGTTGGGTGAGCAAACGCAGACCCTTTAAAGGAATACTGCGTGGTACCCATCGCATGGGTCCCAAATCTCCAGGTTCAAGGGCATCTTCCTACATCAAAAACATGCATGAGAAACCCAGAAGATGGTACACCGTGTGATGGGGAAAGGTTTCTAAAACGCACCTCATTTCTCATCTCCTTGTGCCCGGGTTCGCCATTCCAGCCGCTTTACTAGCAAGCTCCCTACTTGGAGCATCAGCACCTTTAACCTCCTGTTCCATGCAGGTTGCAATTTGTCCTGAGGATAAACGGGAAGACGTGGAACCAACGAGAGACTAGCTCTTGGTGTTGGGACAGGCACAGGTCACTCTATTTTCCCATCAGAAAGAAGAATTAACCACAGGCTCAGCCTGCCCCCCGGAACCAGAACAGGGCCTGAAGCCATTCTGCGATTTTGCGGCCAGCTCCCATAAAAACGAGTTGTAAAATGGAGGTTCAGGGCACTGCAATTCACAAACCTGCAGAGTTATAAATGATAACTCTCGTCCACAAATATATTGAGGGAAGGCAAAGAAGAGGATTTGAAATCAAGGCAGAATTGCAGGAAACAGATTTCAGGAGGTAGATACGAATCGCCTTTAAAGCACATGAAAAGCGGCAAAACGTTGACAATGATGCCCTTGGCCAAAAAGGGCGTATGCGTTTTTTCCTGAATATATTCAGGAAAAAACGCATACGCCCTTTTTGGCCAACCAAGCAACCTGGAAAGGCAAATCAGCGCTACAAAGAAGTCTCGCTTCCCATCGGTCCAAAGGGCCATGCTGAAAAAAGTGTCAAAACCAGAAATGCAGGACAGGCCATGGAGAAATGGGAGCCTTGCTACACTGATGGGCGGGATGTAAATTGCCAAGAGCCACTCCGGAGAAGTGTCCGGTGAGTCCTGAAACATCTGAAAAACACAGCTTAGAGAGCATAGGGCACTTCCACTCATGGGGGTATAAATTGGGAAAATTAAAAATCAGCAAAACACAAGCACCCCAAAGTTTAGGGCTGCTCTGTTGACCAGGACCTCCACTTCATTCCACCTTAAATATCCCAGGAAAGAGAAAAATGGATAAAGAAGTTGTGGTCCTTATGTACAATGGAATATCACTCAGCCAGGAAATCAATGTCGTAAGGTTAGTAGCAGCATGATGAGTGGATTTAGGTACGACGATTCTAAGTGAAATAAGTCACACAGAAAAGGACACTTCTCATAAGGTATCACTGATAGAGGGAATGTAAAAACCGTTACACTTGAACTGAATTACAAAACAGAACAGAGTCACACATGCAGAAAACACACTATGGCTGCTTAACGGGAAAGGTGAGGTGGGGTGATACATAAAACAAGGGTATCAAATTAGCTCAGATACCGTTCCATAAACCCAATATGTAATAGACAAGACCTACTCCTTGCTCAGAGAACTGGACTCAACACGCCCTATTCACCGCACAAGAATATATCTGACTAATAATAATCGTAAAACCTATGTATTGATATCTCTCTGTTAGTGTGTCAAGTGGGTGTAAAGCGGCATAAACACAGCAGTGAAAAGCAGCTAAACCCCAGTATAAAAATAAATTACTTTGAAACACCCATGAAACAAAGACAGTGAAAGAGAGAGAAATTCTTACACAATGCGTTCAGGGGCTGTGATGCAACCTGGATTGACCATATCTAGACGCACAGCTGGATGAGACATAAGGGTGGACACTCTTGGGGCTGAGAGGTTTGGTGAGGTTGGGTGAGCAAACGCAGACCCTTTAAAGGAATACTGCGTGGTACCCATCGCATGGGTCCCAAATCTCCAGGTTCAAGGGCATCTTCCTACATCAAAAACATGCATGAGAAACCCAGAAGATGGTACACCGTGTGATGGGGAAAGGTTTCTAAAACGCACCTCATTTCTCATCTCCTTGTGCCCGGGTTCGCCATTCCAGCCGCTTTACTAGCAAGCTCCCTACTTGGAGCATCAGCACCTTTAACCTCCTGTTCCATGCAGGTTGCAATTTGTCCTGAGGATAAACGGGAAGACGTGGAACCAACGAGAGACTAGCTCTTGGTGTTGGGACAGGCACAGGTCACTCTATTTTCCCATCAGAAAGAAGAATTAACCACAGGCTCAGCCTGCCCCCCGGAACCAGAACAGGGCCTGAAGCCATTCTGCGATTTTGCGGCCAGCTCCCATAAAAACGAGTTGTAAAATGGAGGTTCAGGGCACTGCAATTCACAAACCTGCAGAGTTATAAATGATAACTCTCGTCCACAAATATATTGAGGGAAGGCAAAGAAGAGGATTTGACATCAAGGCAGAATTGCAGGAAACAGATTTCAGGAGGTAGATACGAATCGCCTTTAAAGCACATGAAAAGCGGCAAAACGTTGACAATGATGCCCTTGGCCAAAAAGGGCGTATGCGTTTTTTCCTGAATATATTCAGGAAAAAACGCATACGCCCTTTTTGGCCAACCAAGCAACCTGGAAAGGCAAATCAGCGCTACAAAGAAGTCTCGCTTCCCATCGGTCCAAAGGGCCATGCTGAAAAAAGTGTCAAAACCAGAAATGCAGGACAGGCCATGGAGAAATGGGAGCCTTGCTACACTGATGGGCGGGATGTAAATTGCCAAGAGCCACTCCGGAGAAGTGTCCGGTGAGTCCTGAAACATCTGAAAAACACAGCTTAGAGAGCATAGGGCACTTCCACTCATGGGGGTATAAATTGGGAAAATTAAAAATCAGCAAAACACAAGCACCCCAAAGTTTAGGGCTGCTCTGTTGACCAGGACCTCCACTTCATTCCACCTTAAATATCCCAGGAAAGAGAAAAATGGATAAAGAAGTTGTGGTCCTTATGTACAATGGAATATCACTCAGCCAGGAAATCAATGTCGTAAGGTTAGTAGCAGCATGATGAGTGGATTTAGGTACGACGATTCTAAGTGAAATAAGTCACACAGAAAAGGACACTTCTCATAAGGTATCACTGATAGAGGGAATGTAAAAACCGTTACACTTGAACTGAATTACAAAACAGAACAGAGTCACACATGCAGAAAACACACTATGGCTGCTTAACGGGAAAGGTGAGGTGGGGTGATACATAAAACAAGGGTATCAAATTAGCTCAGATACCGTTCCATAAACCCAATATGTAATAGACAAGACCTACTCCTTGCTCAGAGAACTGGACTCAACACGCCCTATTCACCGCACAAGAATATATCTGACTAATAATAATCGTAAAACCTATGTATTGATATCTCTCTGTTAGTGTGTCAAGTGGGTGTAAAGCGGCATAAACACAGCAGTGAAAAGCAGCTAAACCCCAGTATAAAAATAAATTACTTTGAAACACCCATGAAACAAAGACAGTGAAAGAGAGAGAAATTCTTACACAATGCGTTCAGGGGCTGTGATGCAACCTGGATTGACCATATCTAGACGCACAGCTGGATGAGACATAAGGGTGGACACTCTTGGGGCTGAGAGGTTTGGTGAGGTTGGGTGAGCAAACGCAGACCCTTTAAAGGAATACTGCGTGGTACCCATCGCATGGGTCCCAAATCTCCAGGTTCAAGGGCATCTTCCTACATCAAAAACATGCATGAGAAACCCAGAAGATGGTACACCGTGTGATGGGGAAAGGTTTCTAAAACGCACCTCATTTCTCATCTCCTTGTGCCCGGGTTCGCCATTCCAGCCGCTTTACTAGCAAGCTCCCTACTTGGAGCATCAGCACCTTTAACCTCCTGTTCCATGCAGGTTGCAATTTGTCCTGAGGATAAACGGGAAGACGTGGAACCAACGAGAGACTAGCTCTTGGTGTTGGGACAGGCACAGGTCACTCTATTTTCCCATCAGAAAGAAGAATTAACCACAGGCTCAGCCTGCCCCCCGGAACCAGAACAGGGCCTGAAGCCATTCTGCGATTTTGCGGCCAGCTCCCATAAAAACGAGTTGTAAAATGGAGGTTCAGGGCACTGCAATTCACAAACCTGCAGAGTTATAAATGATAACTCTCGTCCACAAATATATTGAGGGAAGGCAAAGAAGACGATTTGAAATCAAGGCAGAATTGCAGGAAACAGATTTCAGGAGGTAGATACGAATCGCCTTTAAAGCACATGAAAAGCGGCAAAACGTTGACAATGATGCCCTTGGCCAAAAAGGGCGTATGCGTTTTTTCCTGAATATATTCAGGAAAAAACGCATACGCCCTTTTTGGCCAACCAAGCAACCTGGAAAGGCAAATCAGCGCTACAAAGAAGTCTCGCTTCCCATCGGTCCAAAGGGCCATGCTGAAAAAAGTGTCAAAACCAGAAATGCAGGACAGGCCATGGAGAAATGGGAGCCTTGCTACACTGATGGGCGGGATGTAAATTGCCAAGAGCCACTCCGGAGAAGTGTCCGGTGAGTCCTGAAACATCTGAAAAACACAGCTTAGAGAGCATAGGGCACTTCCACTCATGGGGGTATAAATTGGGAAAATTAAAAATCAGCAAAACACAAGCACCCCAAAGTTTAGGGCTGCTCTGTTGACCAGGACCTCCACTTCATTCCACCTTAAATATCCCAGGAAAGAGAAAAATGGATAAAGAAGTTGTGGTCCTTATGTACAATGGAATATCACTCAGCCAGGAAATCAATGTCGTAAGGTTAGTAGCAGCATGATGAGTGGATTTAGGTACGACGATTCTAAGTGAAATAAGTCACACAGAAAAGGACACTTCTCATAAGGTATCACTGATAGAGGGAATGTAAAAACCGTTACACTTGAACTGAATTACAAAACAGAACAGAGTCACACATGCAGAAAACACACTATGGCTGCTTAACGGGAAAGGTGAGGTGGGGTGATACATAAAACAAGGGTATCAAATTAGCTCAGATACCGTTCCATAAACCCAATATGTAATAGACAAGACCTACTCCTTGCTCAGAGAACTGGACTCAACACGCCCTATTCACCGCACAAGAATATATCTGACTAATAATAATCGTAAAACCTATGTATTGATATCTCTCTGTTAGTGTGTCAAGTGGGTGTAAAGCGGCATAAACACAGCAGTGAAAAGCAGCTAAACCCCAGTATAAAAATAAATTACTTTGAAACACCCATGAAACAAAGACAGTGAAAGAGAGAGAAATTCTTACACAATGCGTTCAGGGGCTGTGATGCAACCTGGATTGACCATATCTAGACGCACAGCTGGATGAGACATAAGGGTGGACACTCTTGGGGCTGAGAGGTTTGGTGAGGTTGGGTGAGCAAACACAGACCCTTTAAAGGAATACTGCGTGGTACCCATCGCATGGGTCCCAAATCTCCAGGTTCAAGGGCATCTTCCTACATCAAAAACATGCATGAGAAACCCAGAAGATGGTACACCGTGTGATGGGGAAAGGTTTCTAAAACGCACCTCATTTCTCATCTCCTTGTGCCCGGGTTCGCCATTCCAGCCGCTTTACTAGCAAGCTCCCTACTTGGAGCATCAGCACCTTTAACCTCCTGTTCCATACAGGTTGCAATTTGTCCTGAGGATAAACGGGAAGACGTGGAACCAACGAGAGACTAGCTCTTGGTGTTGGGACAGGCACAGGTCACTCTATTTTCCCATCAGAAAGAAGAATTAACCACAGGCTCAGCCTGCCCCCCGGAACCAGAACAGGGCCTGAAGCCATTCTGCGATTTTGCGGCCAGCTCCCATAAAAACGAGTTGTAAAATGGAGGTTCAGGGCACTGCAATTCACAAACCTGCAGAGTTATAAATGATAACTCTCGTCCACAAATATATTGAGGGAAGGCAAAGAAGAGGATTTGAAATCAAGGCAGAATTGCAGGAAACAGATTTCAGGAGGTAGATACGAATCGCCTTTAAAGCACATGAAAAGCGGCAAAAGGTTGACAATGATGCCCTTGGCCAAAAAGGGCGTATGCGTTTTTTCCTGAATATATTCAGGAAAAAACGCATACGCCCTTTTTGGCCAACCAAGCAACCTGGAAAGGCAAATCAGCGCTACAAAGAAGTCTCGCTTCCCATCGGTCCAAAGGGCCATGCTGAAAAAAGTGTCAAAACCAGAAATGCAGGACAGGCCATGGAGAAATGGGAGCCTTGCTACACTGATGGGCGGGATGTAAATTGCCAAGAGCCACTCCGGAGAAGTGTCCGGTGAGTCCTGAAACATCTGAAAAACACAGCTTAGAGAGCATAGGGCACTTCCACTCATGGGGGTATAAATTGGGAAAATTAAAAATCAGCAAGACACAAGCACCCCAAAGTTTAGGGCTGCTCTGTTGACCAGGACCTCCACTTCATTCCACCTTAAATATCCCAGGAAAGAGAAAAATGGATAAAGAAGTTGTGGTCCTTATGTACAATGGAATATCACTCAGCCAGGAAATCAATGTCGTAAGGTTAGTAGCAGCATGATGAGTGGATTTAGGTACGACGATTCTAAGTGAAATAAGTCACACAGAAAAGGACACTTCTCATAAGGTATCACTGATAGAGGGAATGTAAAAACCGTTACACTTGAACTGAATTACAAAACAGAACAGAGTCACACATGCAGAAAACACACTATGGCTGCTTAACGGGAAAGGTGAGGTGGGGTGATACATAAAACAAGGGTATCAAATTAGCTCAGATACCGTTCCATAAACCCAATATGTAATAGACAAGACCTACTCCTTGCTCAGAGAACTGGACTCAACACGCCCTATTCACCGCACAAGAATATATCTGACTAATAATAATCGTAAAACCTATGTATTGATATCTCTCTGTTAGTGTGTCAAGTGGGTGTAAAGCGGCATAAACACAGCAGTGAAAAGCAGCTAAACCCCAGTATAAAAATAAATTACTTTGAAACACCCATGAAACAAAGACAGTGAAAGAGAGAGAAATTCTTACACAATGCGTTCAGGGGCTGTGATGCAACCTGGATTGACCATATCTAGACGCACAGCTGGATGAGACATAAGGGTGGACACTCTTGGGGCTGAGAGGTTTGGTGAGGTTGGGTGAGCAAACACAGACCCTTTAAAGGAATACTGCGTGGTACCCATCGCATGGGTCCCAAATCTCCAGGTTCAAGGGCATCTTCCTACATCAAAAACATGCATGAGAAACCCAGAAGATGGTACACCGTGTGATGGGGAAAGGTTTCTAAAACGCACCTCATTTCTCATCTCCTTGTGCCCGGGTTCGCCATTCCAGCCGCTTTACTAGCAAGCTCCCTACTTGGAGCATCAGCACCTTTAACCTCCTGTTCCATACAGGTTGCAATTTGTCCTGAGGATAAACGGGAAGACGTGGAACCAACGAGAGACTAGCTCTTGGTGTTGGGACAGGCACAGGTCACTCTATTTTCCCATCAGAAAGAAGAATTAACCACAGGCTCAGCCTGCCCCCCGGAACCAGAACAGGGCCTGAAGCCATTCTGCGATTTTGCGGCCAGCTCCCATAAAAACGAGTTGTAAAATGGAGGTTCAGGGCACTGCAATTCACAAACCTGCAGAGTTATAAATGATAACTCTCGTCCACAAATATATTGAGGGAAGGCAAAGAAGAGGATTTGAAATCAAGGCAGAATTGCAGGAAACAGATTTCAGGAGGTAGATACGAATCGCCTTTAAAGCACATGAAAAGCGGCAAAACGTTGACAATGATGCCCTTGGCCAAAAAGGGCGTATGCGTTTTTTCCTGAATATATTCAGGAAAAAACGCATACGCCCTTTTTGGCCAACCAAGCAACCTGGAAAGGCAAATCAGCGCTACAAAGAAGTCTCGCTTCCCATCGGTCCAAAGGGCCATGCTGAAAAAAGTGTCAAAACCAGAAATGCAGGACAGGCCATGGAGAAATGGGAGCCTTGCTACACTGATGGGCGGGATGTAAATTGCCAAGAGCCACTCCGGAGAAGTGTCCGGTGAGTCCTGAAACATCTGAAAAACACAGCTTAGAGAGCATAGGGCACTTCCACTCATGGGGGTATAAATTGGGAAAATTAAAAATCAGCAAGACACAAGCACCCCAAAGTTTAGGGCTGCTCTGTTGACCAGGACCTCCACTTCATTCCACCTTAAATATCCCAGGAAAGAGAAAAATGGATAAAGAAGTTGTGGTCCTTATGTACAATGGAATATCACTCAGCCAGGAAATCAATGTCGTAAGGTTAGTAGCAGCATGATGAGTGGATTTAGGTACGACGATTCTAAGTGAAATAAGTCACACAGAAAAGGACACTTCTCATAAGGTATCACTGATAGAGGGAATGTAAAAACCGTTACACTTGAACTGAATTACAAAACAGAACAGAGTCACACATGCAGAAAACACACTATGGCTGCTTAACGGGAAAGGTGAGGTGGGGTGATACATAAAACAAGGGTATCAAATTAGCTCAGATACCGTTCCATAAACCCAATATGTAATAGACAAGACCTACTCCTTGCTCAGAGAACTGGACTCAACACGCCCTATTCACCGCACAAGAATATATCTGACTAATAATAATCGTAAAACCTATGTATTGATATCTCTCTGTTAGTGTGTCAAGTGGGTGTAAAGCGGCATAAACACAGCAGTGAAAAGCAGCTAAACCCCAGTATAAAAATAAATTACTTTGAAACACCCATGAAACAAAGACAGTGAAAGAGAGAGAAATTCTTACACAATGCGTTCAGGGGCTGTGATGCAACCTGGATTGACCATATCTAGACGCACAGCTGGATGAGACATAAGGGTGGACACTCTTGGGGCTGAGAGCTTTGGTGAGGTTGGGTGAGCAAACGCAGACCCTTTAAAGGAATACTGCGTGGTACCCATCGCATGGGTCCCAAATCTCCAGGTTCAAGGGCATCTTCCTACATCAAAAACATGCATGAGAAACCCAGAAGATGGTACACCGTGTGATGGGGAAAGGTTTCTAAAACGCACCTCATTTCTCATCTCCTTGTGCCCGGGTTCGCCATTCCAGCCGCTTTACTAGCAAGCTCCCTACTTGGAGCATCAGCACCTTTAACCTCCTGTTCCATACAGGTTGCAATTTGTCCTGAGGATAAACGGGAAGACGTGGAACCAACGAGAGACTAGCTCTTGGTGTTGGGACAGGCACAGGTCACTCTATTTTCCCATCAGAAAGAAGAATTAACCACAGGCTCAGCCTGCCCCCCGGAACCAGAACAGGGCCTGAAGCCATTCTGCGATTTTGCGGCCAGCTCCCATAAAAACGAGTTGTAAAATGGAGGTTCAGGGCACTGCAATTCACAAACCTGCAGAGTTATAAATGATAACTCTCGTCCACAAATATATTGAGGGAAGGCAAAGAAGAGGATTTGAAATCAAGGCAGAATTGCAGGAAACAGATTTCAGGAGGTAGATACGAATCGCCTTTAAAGCACATGAAAAGCGGCAAAACGTTGACAATGATGCCCTTGGCCAAAAAGGGCGTATGCGTTTTTTCCTGAATATATTCAGGAAAAAACGCATACGCCCTTTTTGGCCAACCAAGCAACCTGGAAAGGCAAATCAGCGCTACAAAGAAGTCTCGCTTCCCATCGGTCCAAAGGGCCATGCTGAAAAAAGTGTCAAAACCAGAAATGCAGGACAGGCCATGGAGAAATGGGAGCCTTGCTACACTGATGGGCGGGATGTAAATTGCCAAGAGCCACTCCGGAGAAGTGTCCGGTGAGTCCTGAAACATCTGAAAAACACAGCTTAGAGAGCATAGGGCACTTCCACTCATGGGGGTATAAATTGGGAAAATTAAAAATCAGCAAGACACAAGCACCCCAAAGTTTAGGGCTGCTCTGTTGACCAGGACCTCCACTTCATTCCACCTTAAATATCCCAGGAAAGAGAAAAATGGATAAAGAAGTTGTGGTCCTTATGTACAATGGAATATCACTCAGCCAGGAAATCAATGTCGTAAGGTTAGTAGCAGCATGATGAGTGGATTTAGGTACGACGATTCTAAGTGAAATAAGTCACACAGAAAAGGACACTTCTCATAAGGTATCACTGATAGAGGGAATGTAAAAACCGTTACACTTGAACTGAATTACAAAACAGAACAGAGTCACACATGCAGAAAACACACTATGGCTGCTTAACGGGAAAGGTGAGGTGGGGTGATACATAAAACAAGGGTATCAAATTAGCTCAGATACCGTTCCATAAACCCAATATGTAATAGACAAGACCTACTCCTTGCTCAGAGAACTGGACTCAACACGCCCTATTCACCGCACAAGAATATATCTGACTAATAATAATCGTAAAACCTATGTATTGATATCTCTCTGTTAGTGTGTCAAGTGGGTGTAAAGCGGCATAAACACAGCAGTGAAAAGCAGCTAAACCCCAGTATAAAAATAAATTACTTTGAAACACCCATGAAACAAAGACAGTGAAAGAGAGAGAAATTCTTACACAATGCGTTCAGGGGCTGTGATGCAACCTGGATTGACCATATCTAGACGCACAGCTGGATGAGACATAAGGGTGGACACTCTTGGGGCTGAGAGGTTTGGTGAGGTTGGGTGAGCAAACACAGACCCTTTAAAGGAATACTGCGTGGTACCCATCGCATGGGTCCCAAATCTCCAGGTTCAAGGGCATCTTCCTACATCAAAAACATGCATGAGAAACCCAGAAGATGGTACACCGTGTGATGGGGAAAGGTTTCTAAAACGCACCTCATTTCTCATCTCCTTGTGCCCGGGTTCGCCATTCCAGCCGCTTTACTAGCAAGCTCCCTACTTGGAGCATCAGCACCTTTAACCTCCTGTTCCATACAGGTTGCAATTTGTCCTGAGGATAAACGGGAAGACGTGGAACCAACGAGAGACTAGCTCTTGGTGTTGGGACAGGCACAGGTCACTCTATTTTCCCATCAGAAAGAAGAATTAACCACAGGCTCAGCCTGCCCCCCGGAACCAGAACAGGGCCTGAAGCCATTCTGCGATTTTGCGGCCAGCTCCCATAAAAACGAGTTGTAAAATGGAGGTTCAGGGCACTGCAATTCACAAACCTGCAGAGTTATAAATGATAACTCTCGTCCACAAATATATTGAGGGAAGGCAAAGAAGAGGATTTGAAATCAAGGCAGAATTGCAGGAAACAGATTTCAGGAGGTAGATACGAATCGCCTTTAAAGCACATGAAAAGCGGCAAAACGTTGACAATGATGCCCTTGGCCAAAAAGGGCGTATGCGTTTTTTCCTGAATATATTCAGGAAAAAACGCATACGCCCTTTTTGGCCAACCAAGCAACCTGGAAAGGCAAATCAGCGCTACAAAGAAGTCTCGCTTCCCATCGGTCCAAAGGGCCATGCTGAAAAAAGTGTCAAAACCAGAAATGCAGGACAGGCCATGGAGAAATGGGAGCCTTGCTACACTGATGGGCGGGATGTAAATTGCCAAGAGCCACTCCGGAGAAGTGTCCGGTGAGTCCTGAAACATCTGAAAAACACAGCTTAGAGAGCATAGGGCACTTCCACTCATGGGGGTATAAATTGGGAAAATTAAAAATCAGCAAAACACAAGCACCCCAAAGTTTAGGGCTGCTCTGTTGACCAGGACCTCCACTTCATTCCACCTTAAATATCCCAGGAAAGAGAAAAATGGATAAAGAAGTTGTGGTCCTTATGTACAATGGAATATCACTCAGCCAGGAAATCAATGTCGTAAGGTTAGTAGCAGCATGATGAGTGGATTTAGGTACGACGATTCTAAGTGAAATAAGTCACACAGAAAAGGACACTTCTCATAAGGTATCACTGATAGAGGGAATGTAAAAACCGTTACACTTGAACTGAATTACAAAACAGAACAGAGTCACACATGCAGAAAACACACTATGGCTGCTTAACGGGAAAGGTGAGGTGGGGTGATACATAAAACAAGGGTATCAAATTAGCTCAGATACCGTTCCATAAACCCAATATGTAATAGACAAGACCTACTCCTTGCTCAGAGAACTGGACTCAACACGCCCTATTCACTGCACAAGAATATATCTGACTAATAATAATCGTAAAACCTATGTATTGATATCTCTCTGTTAGTGTGTCAAGTGGGTGTAAAGCGGCATAAACACAGCAGTGAAAAGCAGCTAAACCCCAGTATAAAAATAAATTACTTTGAAACACCCATGAAACAAAGACAGTGAAAGAGAGAGAAATTCTTACACAATGCGTTCAGGGGCTGTGATGCAACCTGGATTGACCATATCTAGACGCACAGCTGGATGAGACATAAGGGTGGACACTCTTGGGGCTGAGAGGTTTGGTGAGGTTGGGTGAGCAAACGCAGACCCTTTAAAGGAATACTGCGTGGTACCCATCACATGGGTCCCAAATCTCCAGGTTCAAGGGCATCTTCCTACATCAAAAACATGCATGAGAAACCCAGAAGATGGTACACCGTGTGATGGGGAAAGGTTTCTAAAACGCACCTCATTTCTCATCTCCTTGTGCCCGGGTTCGCCATTCCAGCCGCTTTACTAGCAAGCTCCCTACTTGGAGCATCAGCACCTTTAACCTCCTGTTCCATACAGGTTGCAATTTGTCCTGAGGATAAACGGGAAGACGTGGAACCAACGAGAGACTAGCTCTTGGTGTTGGGACAGGCACAGGTCACTCTATTTTCCCATCAGAAAGAAGAATTAACCACAGGCTCAGCCTGCCCCCCGGAACCAGAACAGGGCCTGAAGCCATTCTGCGATTTTGCGGCCAGCTCCCATAAAAACGAGTTGTAAAATGGAGGTTCAGGGCACTGCAATTCACAAACCTGCAGAGTTATAAATGATAACTCTCGTCCACAAATATATTGAGGGAAGGCAAAGAAGAGGATTTGAAATCAAGGCAGAATTGCAGGAAACAGATTTCAGGAGGTAGATACGAATCGCCTTTAAAGCACATGAAAAGCGGCAAAACGTTGACAATGATGCCCTTGGCCAAAAAGGGCGTATGCGTTTTTTCCTGAATATATTCAGGAAAAAACGCATACGCCCTTTTTGGCCAACCAAGCAACCTGGAAAGGCAAATCAGCGCTACAAAGAAGTCTCGCTTCCCATCGGTCCAAAGGGCCATGCTGAAAAAAGTGTCAAAACCAGAAATGCAGGACAGGCCATGGAGAAATGGGAGCCTTGCTACACTGATGGGCGGGATGTAAATTGCCAAGAGCCACTCCGGAGAAGTGTCCGGTGAGTCCTGAAACATCTGAAAAACACAGCTTAGAGAGCATAGGGCACTTCCACTCATGGGGGTATAAATTGGGAAAATTAAAAATCAGCAAGACACAAGCACCCCAAAGTTTAGGGCTGCTCTGTTGACCAGGACCTCCACTTCATTCCACCTTAAATATCCCAGGAAAGAGAAAAATGGATAAAGAAGTTGTGGTCCTTATGTACAATGGAATATCACTCAGCGAGGAAATCAATGTCGTAAGGTTAGTAGCAGCATGATGAGTGGATTTAGGTACGACGATTCTAAGTGAAATAAGTCACACAGAAAAGGACACTTCTCATAAGGTATCACTGATAGAGGGAATGTAAAAACCGTTACACTTGAACTGAATTACAAAACAGAACAGAGTCACACATGCAGAAAACACACTATGGCTGCTTAACGGGAAAGGTGAGGTGGGGTGATACATAAAACAAGGGTATCAAATTAGCTCAGATACCGTTCCATAAACCCAATATGTAATAGACAAGACCTACTCCTTGCTCAGAGAACTGGACTCAACACGCCCTATTCACCGCACAAGAATATATCTGACTAATAATAATCGTAAAACCTATGTATTGATATCTCTCTGTTAGTGTGTCAAGTGGGTGTAAAGCGGCATAAACACAGCAGTGAAAAGCAGCTAAACCCCATTATAAAAATAAATTACTTTGAAACACCCATGAAACAAAGACAGTGAAAGAGAGAGAAATTCTTACACAATGCGTTCAGGGGCTGTGATGCAACCTGGATTGACCATATCTAGACGCACAGCTGGATGAGACATAAGGGTGGACACTCTTGGGGCTGAGAGCTTTGGTGAGGTTGGGTGAGCAAACGCAGACCCTTTAAAGGAATACTGCGTGGTACCCATCGCATGGGTCCCAAATCTCCAGGTTCAAGGGCATCTTCCTACATCAAAAACATGCATGAGAAACCCAGAAGATGGTACACCGTGTGATGGGGAAAGGTTTCTAAAACGCACCTCATTTCTCATCTCCTTGTGCCCGGGTTCGCCATTCCAGCCGCTTTACTAGCAAGCTCCCTACTTGGAGCATCAGCACCTTTAACCTCCTGTTCCATACAGGTTGCAATTTGTCCTGAGGATAAACGGGAAGACGTGGAACCAACGAGAGACTAGCTCTTGGTGTTGGGACAGGCACAGGTCACTCTATTTTCCCATCAGAAAGAAGAATTAACCACAGGCTCAGCCTGCCCCCCGGAACCAGAACAGGGCCTGAAGCCATTCTGCGATTTTGCGGCCAGCTCCCATAAAAACGAGTTGTAAAATGGAGGTTCAGGGCACTGCAATTCACAAACCTGCAGAGTTATAAATGATAACTCTCGTCCACAAATATATTGAGGGAAGGCAAAGAAGAGGATTTGAAATCAAGGCAGAATTGCAGGAAACAGATTTCAGGAGGTAGATACGAATCGCCTTTAAAGCACATGAAAAGCGGCAAAACGTTGACAATGATGCCCTTGGCCAAAAAGGGCGTATGCGTTTTTTCCTGAATATATTCAGGAAAAAACGCATACGCCCTTTTTGGCCAACCAAGCAACCTGGAAAGGCAAATCAGCGCTACAAAGAAGTCTCGCTTCCCATCGGTCCAAAGGGCCATGCTGAAAAAAGTGTCAAAACCAGAAATGCAAGACAGGCCATGGAGAAATGGGAGCCTTGCTACACTGATGGGCGGGATGTAAATTGCCAAGAGCCACTCCGGAGAAGTGTCCGGTGAGTCCTGAAACATCTGAAAAACACAGCTTAGAGAGCATAGGGCACTTCCACTCATGGGGGTATAAATTGGGAAAATTAAAAATCAGCAAGACACAAGCACCCCAAAGTTTAGGGCTGCTCTGTTGACCAGGACCTCCACTTCATTCCACCTTAAATATCCCAGGAAAGAGAAAAATGGATAAAGAAGTTGTGGTCCTTATGTACAATGGAATATCACTCAGCCAGGAAATCAATGTCGTAAGGTTAGTAGCAGCATGATGAGTGGATTTAGGTACGACGATTCTAAGTGAAATAAGTCACACAGAAAAGGACACTTCTCATAAGGTATCACTGATAGAGGGAATGTAAAAACCGTTACACTTGAACTGAATTACAAAACAGAACAGAGTCACACATGCAGAAAACACACTATGGCTGCTTAACGGGAAAGGTGAGGTGGGGTGATACATAAAACAAGGGTATCAAATTAGCTCAGATACCGTTCCATAAACCCAATATGTAATAGACAAGACCTACTCCTTGCTCAGAGAACTGGACTCAACACGCCCTATTCACCGCACAAGAATATATCTGACTAATAATAATCGTAAAACCTATGTATTGATATCTCTCTGTTAGTGTGTCAAGTGGGTGTAAAGCGGCATAAACACAGCAGTGAAAAGCAGCTAAACCCCAGTATAAAAATAAATTACTTTGAAACACCCATGAAACAAAGACAGTGAAAGAGAGAGAAATTCTTACACAATGCGTTCAGGGGCTGTGATGCAACCTGGATTGACCATATCTAGACGCACAGCTGGATGAGACATAAGGGTGGACACTCTTGGGGCTGAGAGGTTTGGTGAGGTTGGGTGAGCAAACGCAGACCCTTTAAAGGAATACTGCGTGGTACCCATCGCATGGGTCCCAAATCTCCAGGTTCAAGGGCATCTTCCTACATCAAAAACATGCATGAGAAACCCAGAAGATGGTACACCGTGTGATGGGGAAAGGTTTCTAAAACGCACCTCATTTCTCATCTCCTTGTGCCCGGGTTCGCCATTCCAGCCGCTTTACTAGCAAGCTCCCTACTTGGAGCATCAGCACCTTTAACCTCCTGTTCCATACAGGTTGCAATTTGTCCTGAGGATAAACGGGAAGACGTGGAACCAACGAGAGACTAGCTCTTGGTGTTGGGACAGGCACAGGTCACTCTATTTTCCCATCAGAAAGAAGAATTAACCACAGGCTCAGCCTGCCCCCCGGAACCAGAACAGGGCCTGAAGCCATTCTGCGATTTTGCCGCCAGCTCCCATAAAAACGAGTTGTAAAATGGAGGTTCAGGGCACTGCAATTCACAAACCTGCAGAGTTATAAATGATAACTCTCGTCCACAAATATATTGAGGGAAGGCAAAGAAGAGGATTTGAAATCAAGGCAGAATTGCAGGAAACAGATTTCAGGAGGTAGATACGAATCGCCTTTAAAGCACATGAAAAGCGGCAAAACGTTGACAATGATGCCCTTGGCCAAAAAGGGCGTATGCGTTTTTTCCTGAATATATTCAGGAAAAAACGCATACGCCCTTTTTGGCCAACCAAGCAACCTGGAAAGGCAAATCAGCGCTACAAAGAAGTCTCGCTTCCCATCGGTCCAAAGGGCCATGCTGAAAAAAGTGTCAAAACCAGAAATGCAGGACAGGCCATGGAGAAATGGGAGCCTTGCTACACTGATGGGCGGGATGTAAATTGCCAAGAGCCACTCCGGAGAAGTGTCCGGTGAGTCCTGAAACATCTGAAAAACACAGCTTAGAGAGCATAGGGCACTTCCACTCATGGGGGTATAAATTGGGAAAATTAAAAATCAGCAAGACACAAGCACCCCAAAGTTTAGGGCTGCTCTGTTGACCAGGACCTCCACTTCATTCCACCTTAAATATCCCAGGAAAGAGAAAAATGGATAAAGAAGTTGTGGTCCTTATGTACAATGGAATATCACTCAGCCAGGAAATCAATGTCGTAAGGTTAGTAGCAGCATGATGAGTGGATTTAGGTACGACGATTCTAAGTGAAATAAGTCACACAGAAAAGGACACTTCTCATAAGGTATCACTGATAGAGGGAATGTAAAAACCGTTACACTTGAACTGAATTACAAAACAGAACAGAGTCACACATGCAGAAAACACACTATGGCTGCTTAACGGGAAAGGTGAGGTGGGGTGATACATAAAACAAGGGTATCAAATTAGCTCAGATACCGTTCCATAAACCCAATATGTAATAGACAAGACCTACTCCTTGCTCAGAGAACTGGACTCAACACGCCCTATTCACCGCACAAGAATATATCTGACTAATAATAATCGTAAAACCTATGTATTGATATTCTCTCTTTAGTGTGTCAAGTGGGTGTAAAGCGGCATAAACACAGCAGTGAAAAGCAGCTAAACCCCAGTATAAAAATAAATTACTTTGAACACCCATGAAACAAAGACAGTGAAAGAGAGAGAAATTCTTACACAATGCGTTCAGGGGCTGTGATGCAACCTGGATTGACCATATCTAGACGCACAGCTGGATGAGACATAAGGGTGGACACTCTTGGGGCTGAGAGGTTTGGTGAGGTTGGGTGAGCAAACGCAGACCCTTTAAAGGAATACTGTGTTGGTACCCATCGCATGGGTCCCAAATCTCCAGGTTCAAGGGCATCTTCCTACATCAAAAACATGCATGAGAAACCCAGAAGATGGTACAACCGTGTGATGGGGAAAGGTTTCTAAAACGCACCTCATTTCTCATCTCCTTGTGCCCTGGGTTCGCCATTCCAGCCGCTTTACTAGCAAGCTCCCTACTTGGAGCATCAGCACCTTTAACCTCCTGTTCCATACAGGTTGCAATTTGTCCTGAGGATAAACGGGAAGACGTGGAACACGAGAGACTAGCTCTTGGTGTTGGGACAGGCACAGGTCACTCTATTTTCCCATCAGAAAGAAGAATTAACCACAGGCTCAGCCTGCCCCCCGGAACCAGAACAGGGCCTGAAGCCATTCTGCGATTTTGCCGCCAGCTCCCATAAAACGAGTTGTAAAATGGAGGTTCAGGGCACTGCAATTTCACAAACCTGCAGAGTTATAAATGATAACTCTCGTCCACAAATATATTGAGGGAAGGCAAAGAAGAGGATTTGAAATCAAGGCAGAATTGCAGGAAACAGATTTCAGGAGGTAGATACGAATCGCCTTTAAAGCACATGAAAAGCGGCAAAACGTTGACAATGATGCCCTTGGCCAAAAAGGGCGTATGCGTTTTTTCCTGAATATATTCAGGAAAAAACGCATACGCCCTTTTTGGCCAACCAAGCAACCTGGAAAGGCAAATCAGCGCTACAAAGAAGTCTCGCTTCCATCGGTCCAAAGGGCCATGCTGAAAAATGTGTCAAAACCAGAAATGCAGGACAGGCCATGGAGAAATGGGAGCCTTGCTACACTGATGGGCGGGATGTAAATTGCCAAGAGCCACTCCGGAGAAGTGTCCGGTGAGTCCTGAAACATCTGAAAAACACAGCTTAGAGAGCATAGGGCACTTCCACTCATGGGGGTATAAATTGGGAAAATTAAAAATCAGCAAGACACAAGCACCCCAAAGTTTAGGGCTGCTCTGTTGACCAGGACCTCCACTTCATTCCACCTTAAATATCCCAGGAAAGAGAAAAATGGATAAAGAAGTTGTGGTCCTTATGTACAATGGAATATCACTCAGCCAGGAAATCAATGTCGTAAGGTTAGTAGCAGCATGATGAGTGGATTTAGGTACGACGATTCTAAGTGAAATAAGTCACACAGAAAAGGACACTTCTCATAAGGTATCACTGATAGAGGGAATGTAAAAACCGTTACACTTGAACTGAATTACAAAACAGAACAGAGTCACACATGCAGAAAACACACTATGGCTGCTTAACGGGAAAGGTGAGGTGGGGTGATACATAAAACAAGGGTATCAAATTAGCTCAGATACCGTTCCATAAACCCAATATGTAATAGACAAGACCTACTCCTTGCTCAGAGAACTGGACTCAACACGCCCTATTCACCGCACAAGAATATATCTGACTAATAATAATCGTAAAACCTATGTATTGATATCTCTCTGTTAGTGTGTCAAGTGGGTGTAAAGCGGCATAAACACAGCAGTGAAAAGCAGCTAAACCCCATTATAAAAATAAATTACTTTGAAACACCCATGAAACAAAGACAGTGAAAGAGAGAGAAATTCTTACACAATGCGTTCAGGGGCTGTGATGCAACCTGGATTGACCATATCTAGACGCACAGCTGGATGAGACATAAGGGTGGACACTCTTGGGGCTGAGAGCTTTGGTGAGGTTGGGTGAGCAAACGCAGACCCTTTAAAGGAATACTGCGTGGTACCCATCGCATGGGTCCCAAATCTCCAGGTTCAAGGGCATCTTCCTACATCAAAAACATGCATGAGAAACCCAGAAGATGGTACACCGTGTGATGGGGAAAGGTTTCTAAAACGCACCTCATTTCTCATCTCCTTGTGCCCGGGTTCGCCATTCCAGCCGCTTTACTAGCAAGCTCCCTACTTGGAGCATCAGCACCTTTAACCTCCTGTTCCATACAGGTTGCAATTTGTCCTGAGGATAAACGGGAAGACGTGGAACCAACGAGAGACTAGCTCTTGGTGTTGGGACAGGCACAGGTCACTCTATTTTCCCATCAGAAAGAAGAATTAACCACAGGCTCAGCCTGCCCCCCGGAACCAGAACAGGGCCTGAAGCCATTCTGCGATTTTGCGGCCAGCTCCCATAAAAACGAGTTGTAAAATGGAGGTTCAGGGCACTGCAATTCACAAACCTGCAGAGTTATAAATGATAACTCTCGTCCACAAATATATTGAGGGAAGGCAAAGAAGAGGATTTGAAATCAAGGCAGAATTGCAGGAAACAGATTTCAGGAGGTAGATA
>NW_028121625.1:0-20289 GCF_965194805.1 Balaenoptera borealis
GGATCTAAGCGCTTCATGTGTCGTATGATCTCATTCAGTCCTCAGAACAAGCCAAGGAGCTGGGTGGATCAGCGCTTCCATTTTATAGGGAGAGGAAATAGTCTCAGAGAGGTTAAACAACTGTCCAAAGTTGCACAGCTGCTTTTGCATCTGGGAGAGCCCCAGGTCTGGCCAACTCCAGAGTCCTTGTTCTAAGGCCCATGCTGTGAATGCCAAAGTCCCCCAAACCCCAAAGACCCCAAACAGGGCCAAGTGTCCAGCGTGGGCATCAGCAGAGCTGCTGCAGGGACGACCTTCATGGGCAGCCCAAGCCCAGCTCTCCAGGGCTAATCCTCCAGAGTGGCTGGAACACGGGGGTCAAAGTAGGGCTGACCATGGGGTCCGCATAGGCCTGGCCAGGAGGGAGTGCTACAGTAAGGACTTGGGACCTGGTCTTCAGGACAGTGGCTCTCAACATCCTGTGTGCATAACAGTCACAAAAGTGACTGGTAAAAAATGCAGATTCCTGGCCTCACCTTAGAAAATTTAATTCACTGTATCAGAGGTGGAGCCAAGAGTTATGAATTCAAACTCCCCAATCTATAGACTCCATTTTTATATTCTAAACAAGGTTTAGACTGTGACCAGCCTTGTGTTTTAAAAATGGCAGCATTCTTAACCCACACCATCCAATATGGTAGCCACTTGCCACATGTGACTTTTTAAAATTAAAAAAAAATTTTTTTTTTCTAGTTCCCTGACCAGAGATTGAACCCCAGCCCCCTGAGTTGGGAGTGCAGAGTCTTATCCACTGTGCCACCAGGGAAGTCCCTCGAAAGACATTTTCAAAGGTGTGTATCAATTGCAAGTGAGGATTGCAGGAGAAAGAGAAGGTGATTCTGAATTTTTAGTATTTCATAGGAATAAAGATTTCATAGGAATAACAAGGAAGAGGAACAGGTTTTTATGGGAAGATATATATGGTTTAGTTTTTTTTAATAAAATTTAAAATTAAAATAAAAAAATTTAGTTCCCTAGTCACACGAGCTACATTTCAAGTGTCAATAGCTACATGTGGCCAGTGGCTGCCATATTGGTCAGTGCAGATATAGACCATTTCTGTCACTGTGGGAAGTTCTATTGGACAACCTGATCTAAACACTGGAGGCAGCGATCTGGGTGGAAGATAGACAGGAAAGGGGCAAGAGCAGAGTCAGAGAGACTAGTTCAAACCAGAATAATGTGCAATACATATGTGCAGCTCTTCACACAATTCATGATTTGGCCACAAGCAATGTGAAAGCAGTGCAAGAGATGCTTAGGGGCTAAAGAGCACATGGTTGGAGACCCTGTTGTGAGCTCGGGGGTTGGGTTGCTCCCCTGAGGAAGGGACACATCAGCCAAGAATAAAGTCTGAGTAGGCATTGGCCAAGTGAAGAGAGGAGAAAGAACATTCTAGATCAGAGGACAAGCATGTGTGCAGGCCTTAGTGGGAAGGCAGCTTGGCGTTGTGTGGAGAGCAGGATGCCTGTGGTACTGCGAGGGAGGCGGTGGCGAGTGGTTGGAGTGGAGGCTGGTGAGGGAGACCCCCGGTAGGACTTCTTGACTCCCTAGTGATAGTGATACAGACGTGGCCCTCGGTCCTGCATCCACCTGGCTCCAACATGCCCCCTCTCGGCCCAGAAATGTTAGGACTCACCTTTCACTTGTACAGACCGAAGAGTGAGTGTTAAAGGGCCCCCTGTCTGGCTGGCTTCCTTCCAGAACACCTGCCCTGCTTCGATCTGCTGACAGACGACGTCTTCCACCAAGGCCAGCAGTTGGTTGATGTCCACCGAGTTCGCGAAGTCCCAGCCCGAGCGAGGGGGTGGCACCTTCAGAGGTTTGAACAAGGAGCTGACGAGGCTCCACAAATCCTGCAAGTCACCCAGGGGGAAGGGGACGTGAGCTACAGGTGAGGGGGCAGCAGAGTGGTCAAGAGCACTTGCCCTGGGGCTGGACAATCTGGGTCTGAATCCCAGCTCTGCCTACTGAGACATGATGTTGGACCACCCTGAGCTTCTGTTTTGTCCTCCATAAAATTCCCTCTTCTAGGATTTCAACTGATACATTCCAGGCTGTATTCCTTGAAGTGTGGCACAAAGTAGGTGCTCAATAAATGCTTAACGTGTGCATGAATGCAGATGGAATTCTTTCTGTGTGCTTCCAGCCTGCAATCTGTTTGAAAGTATAATATTTTGTACATAGTAGGTACGCAAAAATGTATGTGCATGTGTGTGTATATGTTGTAGGTGTTTGCGTGAATATTTATATGTGCCTGTGTGTACATGCATGTAAACATACGTATGTGGTATGTGTGCACTTGTGTGTACCTGTATGTGTGCAGGTGTGTTTGCAGGCATGCATATGTGTGTACATGTGCACGCATGTACATGTAGGTGTGGGGTGTATGTGTACATGTTTGTAGGTGTGTGTGTGATGTATGTGAATGTGTGCACATGTGGCATGTGTGTATGCATTCATGTGTAGGTGTGTGTGTGTGTGTACATGTGTGCACTGTGCAGATATATGTGTGTGTGTGTGTGTGTGTACACGTGCACATGTGTACATGTTTGTAGGTGTGTGTGTGATGTATGTGAATGTGTGCACATGTGGCATGTGTGTATGCATGCATGTGTAGGTGTGTGTGTATGTGTACATGTGTGCACTGTGCAGATATATGTGTGTGTGTGTGTGTGTACACGTGCACATGTGTACATGTTTGTAGGTGTGTGTGTGATGTATGTGAATGTGTGCACATGTGGCATGTGTGTATGCATTCATGTGTAGGTGTGTGTGTGTGTGTACATGTGTGCACTGTGCAGATATATGTGTGTGTGTGTGTGTACACGTGCACATGTGTACATGTTTGTAGGTGTGTGTGTGATGTATGTGAATGTGTGCACATGTGGCATGTGTGTATGCATGCATGTGTAGGTGTGTGTGTATGTGTACATGTGTGCACTGTGCAGATATATGTGTGTGTGTGTGTACACGTGCACATGTGTACATGTTTGTAGGTGTGTGTGTGATGTATGTGAATGTGTGCACATGTGGCATGTGTGTATGCATGCATGTGTAGGTATATGTGTGTACTGTGTGCACATATGTGTGTACATGTGCACGCATGTACATGTAGGTGTGGGGTGTATGTGGGTGTGTGCACATGTGGCATGTGTGTATGCATGCATGTGTAGGTGTGTGTGTGTGTGTACATGTGTGCACTGTGCAGATATATGTGTGTGTGTGTGTGTGTACACGTGCACATGTGTACATGTTTGTAGGTGTGTGTGTGATGTATGTGAATGTGTGCACATGTGGCATGTGTGTATGCATGCATGTGTAGGTGTGTGTGTATGTGTACATGTGTGCACTGTGCAGATATATGTGTGTGTGTGTGTGTGTGTACACGTGCACATGTGTACATGTTTGTAGGTGTGTGTGTGATGTATGTGAATGTGTGCACATGTGGCATGTGTGTATGCATGCATGTGTAGGTGTGTGTGTATGTGTACATGTGTGCACTGTGCAGATATGTGTGTGTGTGTGTGTGTACACGTGCACATGTGTACATGTTTGTAGGTGTGTGTGTGATGTATGTGAATGTGTGCACGTGGCATGTGTGTATGCATGCATGTGTAGGTATATGTGTGTGTGTGTACATGTGTGCACTGTGCAGATATATGTGTGTGTGTGTGTGTGTACACGTGCACATGTGTACATGTTTGTAGGTGTGTGTGTGATGTATGTGAATGTGTGCACATGTGGCATGTGTGTATGCATGCATGTGTAGGTGTGTGTGTGTGTGTACATGTGTGCACTGTGCAGATATATGTGTGTGTGTGTGTGTACACGTGCACATGTGTACATGTTTGTAGGTGTGTGTGTGATGTATGTGAATGTGTGCACATGTGGCATGTGTGTATGCATGCATGTGTAGGTGTGTGTGTGTGTGTACATGTGTGCACTGTGCAGATATATGTGTGTGTGTGTGTGTGTACACGTGCACATGTGTACATGTTTGTAGGTGTGTGTGTGATGTATGTGAATGTGTGCACATGTGGCATGTGTGTATGCATGCATGTGTAGGTATATGTGTGTGTGTGTACATGTGTGCACTGTGCAGATATATGTGTGTGTGTGTGTACACGTGCACATGTGTACATGTTTGTAGGTGTGTGTGTGATGTATGTGAATGTGTGCACGTGGCATGTGTGTATGCATGCATGTGTAGGTATATGTGTGTGTGTGTACATGTGTGCACTGTGCAGATATATGTGTGTGTGTGTGTGTGTACACGTGCACATGTGTACATGTTTGTAGGTGTGTGTGTGATGTATGTGAATGTGTGCACATGTGGCATGTGTGTATGCATGCATGTGTAGGTGTGTGTGTGTGTGTACATGTGTGCACTGTGCAGATATATGTGTGTGTGTGTGTGTACACGTGCACATGTGTACATGTTTGTAGGTGTGTGTGTGATGTATGTGAATGTGTGCACATGTGGCATGTGTGTATGCATGCATGTGTAGGTGTGTGTGTGTGTGTACATGTGTGCACTGTGCAGATATATGTGTGTGTGTGTGTGTGTACACGTGCACATGTGTACATGTTTGTAGGTGTGTGTGTGATGTATGTGAATGTGTGCACATGTGGCATGTGTGTATGCATGCATGTGTAGGTATATGTGTGTGTGTGTACATGTGTGCACTGTGCAGATATATGTGTGTGTGTGTGTACACGTGCACATGTGTACATGTTTGTAGGTGTGTGTGTGATGTATGTGAATGTGTGCACATGTGGCATGTGTGTATGCATGCATGTGTAGGTGTGTGTGTGTGTACATGTGTGCACTGTGCAGATATATGTGTGTGTGTGTGTGTGTGTACACGTGCACATGTGTACATGTTTGTAGGTGTGTGTGTGATGTATGTGAATGTGTGCACATGTGGCATGTGTGTATGCATGCATGTGTAGGTATATGTGTGTGTGTGTACATGTGTGCACTGTGCAGATATATGTGTGTGTGTGTGTGTGTACACGTGCACATGTGTACATGTTTGTAGGTGTGTGTGTGATGTATGTGAATGTGTGCACATGTGGCATGTGTGTATGCATGCATGTGTAGGTGTGTGTGTGTGTACATGTGTGCACTGTGCAGATATATGTGTGTGTGTGTGTGTGTGTACACGTGCACATGTGTACATGTTTGTAGGTGTGTGTGTGATGTATGTGAATGTGTGCACATGTGGCATGTGTGTATGCATGCATGTGTAGGTATATGTGTGTGTGTGTACATGTGTGCACTGTGCAGATATATGTGTGTGTGTGTGTGTGTACACGTGCACATGTGTACATGTTTGTAGGTGTGTGTGTGATGTATGTGAATGTGTGCACATGTGGCATGTGTGTATGCATTCATGTGTAGGTGTGTGTGTATGTGTACATGTGTGCACTGTGCAGATATATGTGTGTGTGTGTGTGTGTGTACACGTGCACATGTGTACATGTTTGTAGGTGTGTGTGTGATGTATGTGAATGTGTGCACATGTGGCATGTGTGTATGCATGCATGTGTAGGTATATGTGTGTGTGTGTACATGTGTGCACTGTGCAGATATATGTGTGTGTGTGTGTGTGTGTACACGTGCACATGTGTACATGTTTGTAGGTGTGTGTGTGATGTATGTGAATGTGTGCACATGTGGCATGTGTGTATGCATGCATGTGTAGGTGTGTGTGTGTGTACATGTGTGCACTGTGCAGATATATGTGTGTGTGTGTGTGTGTGTACACGTGCACATGTGTACATGTTTGTAGGTGTGTGTGTGATGTATGTGAATGTGTGCACATGTGGCATGTGTGTATGCATGCATGTGTAGGTATATGTGTGTGTGTGTACATGTGTGCACTGTGCAGATATATGTGTGTGTGTGTGTGTGTACACGTGCACATGTGTACATGTTTGTAGGTGTGTGTGTGATGTATGTGAATGTGTGCACATGTGGCATGTGTGTATGCATGCATGTGTAGGTGTGTGTGTGTGTGTACATGTGTGCACTGTGCAGATATATGTGTGTGTGTGTGTGTGTGTACACGTGCACATGTGTACATGTTTGTAGGTGTGTGTGTGATGTATGTGAATGTGTGCACATGTGGCATGTGTGTATGCATGCATGTGTAGGTATATGTGTGTGTGTGTACATGTGTGCACTGTGCAGATATATGTGTGTGTGTGTGTGTGTACACGTGCACATGTGTACATGTTTGTAGGTGTGTGTGTGATGTATGTGAATGTGTGCACATGTGGCATGTGTGTATGCATGCATGTGTAGGTATATGTGTGTACTGTGTGCACATATGTGTGTACATGTGCACGCATGTACATGTAGGTGTGGGGTGTATGTGGGTGTGTGCACATGTGGCATGTGTGTATGCATGCATGTGTAGGTATATGTGTGTACTGTGTGCACATATGTGTGTACATGTGCACGCATGTACATGTAGGTGTGGGGTGTATGTGGGTGTGTGCACATGTGGCATGTGTGTATGCATGCATGTGTAGGTATATGTGTGTACTGTGTGCACATATGTGTAGTGCATGTGTACGCAACTGACGAATCTCAGTGACTGATGCTGTCCGACAACATGGGTTGTAGGCTTCAAACCCCAGTCCCCACCCCCTTCTGCCCAGGCTAGAGCTCCCCACACTGCCGAGGTTGAGGACCCGCCTTGGTCACTGCTTCAGGTGTCAGAAGACCATCCCCCACAGGCTGCGGTGAGGGGGCCAGGCTGAGGGGGCCCCCCATCCCATTTCCCAGTGTTCTGCTCCTTGGTTACCCAAGGACGGGTGTTCCAAAAAATCTGAACGATCAGGAGGTTGATGGGAAACATGAGGAGTGAGCTCTCCAGCCCAATCATCACTTCCTGCCAAGTGAATTCGATTTTACCTGGGGCAGTGGAGGGAAGGGGTCAAGGGGAGAGTCCCCTCCCCCCTTCCAGAAGGTGGCTGTGCAGTAAGGGTTAACCTTGCCCAAAGAGAGGTCTGCCCCTTGAGTGGCTCCTGGGAGGTGACCACTGAGCCCTTGGGCTGTCCTGCCTGGTGGGTATGCCTTTGTTTACCTGGGGTCTTGGGCCACTCCATATAGTCTATGCTAACAGTGTGATTTATGGTGGGGGCCTTGGTTGCACCGTATCACCTCAACCTCTGGAGGGGCTGGAGGCTAAGGTCGGCCATACTGGGGTCAGCCATGTCTATGTGAGCATGCCCCAATAAAAACTTTGGGCACCAAGGCTCGGGTGAGCATCCCTGGTTGGCATTACTCCATGTGTGTTGTCACACGTCATTGTCAGGAGGAGTGAGCGCTGTCCAGACTCCACTGGGAGAACGTAACTGGAAGCTCCATGCTTGGTCTCCCATGGACCCTGCCCCACGTGCCTCTTCCCTTTCCTGATTTTGATCTGTATCCTTTCTCTAATAATTATGAGTATAATGGCATTTCTGACTACTGTGAATCCTTCTAATGAATTATTGAACCTGAGGGTGGTCTTGGGACCTCTGGAATTGCAAAGCATTTCTGGGGCAGTGACAGTTCATGTCCACCAGCCACTAGCCCTGATCGCCATGACAGTGGGAGTTACCCAAGTCCATCTTCTGCTCATCTGGGTCCTTGGGGACACCCCGGAACATGATGGTGGTCAGTATGGTGCAGAGGAGCAGTGAGAAGCAGCAGGACACCTGGTGGACATGGGTGAAGTTGCTCCAAGCTGAGCTGCTAAAGATGGAGTACCAAATGTGGCCATCCTGGAAGCCTGTGGAGGTCTTCATGAAAAAGAAAAACAGGTGGCTGTGGACAGGCCAGGGGAGAGGGACAGGCATTTAGGGAGACAGGAATGGGGAGAAGCCTAGTCTCTTTGGAGCAATCCTGGGATGAGAGGAAGGGATTTGTTTCTAAAATTCATCATCTGTTTTTTTCTTTTATAGAAGAAATACAGCATCATAGTAGCATCACTTCAAGTTAATGATGGGGACTCTGGACAGAGTGGTTGGAACCCTAGACAGCCCTCTTACTACTGTGTGACCTCAGGTAAGTTACTTTACTCTTTGTACCTCAGTTTACTCATCTGTAAAATGGGGGTAATAACAGAACCTGCCTCACTGGATTGTTGAAAGGATTAAAAATGATAATTTTTGTAAAGCATTTGGCAAAGTAGCTGGCATATAGGTGAGTGTTCATCAGTGTTAGCAATAATTTTTGTTATAATTTTTTTTTTTTAAAGCAAGGAACATGACTTTTTTTTTTTTTTAAATGGGAAATATTTATTTATTTATTTATTTATTTATTTTTGTCTGTGTTGGGTCTTCGTTTCTGTGCGAGGGCTTTCTCTAGTTGCGGCAAGCGGGGGCCACTCTTCATCGCGGTGCGTGGGCCTCTCACTATTGCGGCCTCTCTTGTTGCGGAGCACAGGCTGCAGACGCGCGGGCTCAGTAATTGTGGCTCACGGGCCTAGTTGCTCCATGGCATGTGGGATCTTCCCAGACCAGGGCTCGAACCCGTGTCCCCTGCATTGGCAGGCAGATTCTCAACCACTGCGCCACCAGGGAAGCCCTATAATTTTTATATAATAATATATAACTCTAATGTTATTTGTTTTTTTATAATTAGGGCATTAGAGAATAGTGGTTAAAAATCCCAGGCTTTGGGTTCAGACTCAGTTTGAGAGAATAAAAATTGTGAGACAGGGTTTCTGAAAATGGCACCACATTCTCCTAAAGAACCTGTATTATTTCCCTATGAGTAGAATGTAGTTTAACCACAGGAGCTATTCAAAGGCCCAGATTCTGCTAAGAGTGTCCAGAGTAGAGATTCCCAGCTGCCGCCTGTCCTGATTGGTCAATGCCAGAACCCTCCAGGGTTGTAAGATACTTTGTCACTCGGGCGTGTGCCGGTGGCCTGGACTCAGAGTAAAGGTGCAGAAAGAGAGAGGTCAGTTGCCAACAACAGGGATTGTCCATGTTATTCGTCTTATTCAACAAATATTTGATGCCCCTGGTGCTGTGTCCCAGGCTCTCTGCTGGGCCCCAGGGATTCACAGGAGGGATGAGGAGCTTTTGCCTTCAGAGAGCTCCTTGCCGAGTTTCTAGGCATCACATGTGCTGATGCACTCGGACATAATATCTGCTTCTGGAATTGAGTACTCAGTGTGAGCCGCATAGTGTGCCAAGCACATTACTACATCGTTTCATGGGACCTGGGACCCCCTATGGGGCAGGCACATTGAACTCGTCATTTTTCAGATGCAGAAGCTGAGACCTGGAGAGGTGCGGTGACGTATCCAAGGTCACGCGGCAAGTCAACAGCAGGCGTGTGGGACTTTGTGATCCGTGCCCACGTCTGTGTTATACCTGTGTTGGGATCCAAGTCTCTCTGATTCAGACTTTTTCCCCCTTGGAGGCTGAGATGCTCACGGTGGCAGCTGGGAGGAAAAGTCGTCTTTCAGTAAATGCACTAGGAGCAGACTGAATGCCCATCCATAGGAGAGTGGCTGTGGGACATCCATTCTGTGGAATAGCACGCAACCAATAAGGAAAATTTGACCCAAACATACCCTCCTGGAAGGATGTGCGTGATATATCATTAAAGAAAAAAGGCAACATATTTAGAGTAGCATGCCATTTAAAAAGTTATAAAATAACGATCTGTGGTGTTGTGTGTGTGTGTGCACGTGCATGTGTGTACATTTGTATCTGCTTATTTGTGTTTGGGGACGGATGTGGAAGGATGCGCAACAGGAAAGGGGGTGAGGGAGTGAGTAAAGCAAGGGGAAACATGCTGAAAAATGCATCTAGGATAAAACAACATGAAGAAGAAGCTCCAGGTGGCCAGACGTTGAATCACCATTCAGATCAGTCTGTTCACTCATATAAACAATATTATTCTGTGACATTCGTAAGTAAATATGGATAAGTGTTCTATAACTGTTATCACCATCTGAAGATAATTCTGTCTTGGAGGGTCCATGTCCCTTCAGGGCCCTTTAATTGCAACAAGAAAAACTGATTATTAATGTCACACACTCAGAGCTGCCCCGGCCCACTAGCTGAAATGTGCTTTTATTTGGCTGTGACTGAATTATAACGCAACTTCCCTAGAGATGAAAGAACAAAGTAAAGAGCATTTGCTTAAAAAGAAAAAATATAGTACCCGAATTGTTTCCTGTCCTGCTCTGTGGCCACTGGAAATACTTTGTCAAGGACAGTCTCCGACATTGATGGACAGCCACGAGTTGCAGAGGAAGTACCACTTCCGGTCCATTGCCAGGTCATGCACCAGCACCCAGCTCACGTACCTGGAAGGGACCCACACTTTTGAGGATAATGTGGTGGGGGGATGAGACTTCTTTGGACCCCACGAAGGTCCAAACCTGAGCCCAAGAACGAGAACTCTTGGAAAGAGACTTTGTATTTTTCTTCATTGCTCTTGGTGCCTTGATCAAAATGCCCCAATCAGTGGGTGAATTTGGCCTCATGTGGGGAGTTCAGCTAGTGTAGACTGCCAGCTTGGAGGTTGCCAGGTTTTCACAGACATGCTGCAAAAGTGTGCATTCTGAAACTGTGAACCCTCACGCAGGGCAGCAAGCCCAGGGTCACCGGGCTTTACAAGTGAGGAAGGCCAGGTTGTTGTGTGTACAGGGAGGTGCAGGCTTGAGCACACGAAACTCTGTCCTCCTGTGGGCTTCCATCCAGAGAATGAGCCTGCCGTCCATTCAGCACTTCGTGGCGATCATCTAACCTGATTTAGATCTTTGAGGCCCAGGGAAGATGTGAAATCATCTTGCCTCTGCTGGGAGGCCAGATCCAGCAGCAGTTGCTTTACAGGGAAATAAGAGTAATGAGAACAAGAGGCACTCTTTATTGAGCATTTACTGCACAATGGGGACTGTGCTAAGAAGCTCCTGACATGCATTTTCTCCTTTCTGGAAGGGTAGTCCCATCAGGCATGCCAGAGCCACCTCTGTTGAGGTCACGCAGCCTCCTGGGGAAGCTGACATCCCCAGTGACCTTTGGGTACAGAACCTGGGTGTGATCAAAACCCAGGCATCTCAGCCCAGCTCAGGACAGCTCTAGAGCCCCCTGTGCGGTCAGCTGAGCTGTCTGTGGGCTGCATCAAAGCTCTTCTCCTTCTGCCCATCCTGCCTCCTTCCCTCCCTGCCCAGGGGCTGATCCCAGGCACTCCTTGGATAAATGGCCTCCATATTCAACTCCATCTCAGAGCCACTTCCCAGGAACCAACCCTACAGCTGAGGGTCTTGGAGCATTAATGTATTAGTGTTTTTGCCTTAGATGAGTCAAAGACAGTGGTCTAAATGCTGTGTTTTCCTAAAGCTGTCAGCCACCGAAGAGTGTTCAGTCTGGAGACCACCCATCTGGGTCACTAGTTTTGGCCTCAGACAGTGGGAAGGAGTCTTGGCTCTGAGCTTGCCAGCTGTGTGACCTGGGCAAGTCAGTTATCTTTCCCGAGCTTAGATTTTCCCACCTATAAAACAAGGATAATAACAGCGCTTGTCCCAGAGGGTCACTGTGAGCATCCAGTGAGAAAAGCACAGGAAGACTTAACTTAGTGCTCTGCAGAAGAGCTCTTCTTAGGTCTTCTCCTGGAGAATCAGCCCAATGTCTCATGTACTTTCCTCCTAGTGGGCAGAGTTTGTCTTTGCAATAGGCGTCTATCCCATTTTACAGATGGGGAAATGGAGGGCTAAATGACAGGTTGATGCTGCAGATGTGTCAAGGGAGGGACTAGCATTGTGTGGCCTGTGGACTGGTGGGCCTCTCTGACCCTTGGTTTCCTCATCTGTGAAATGGGGATCCATTCTGTGCGTCTCACAGAGGCTCGTGAGGATCAGCAAAGCAGCAAAAGCACAATGCCCAGCCTTGGACCTGGCACTTGGTAGGTCCTTGTGGTTTACCCTCCCCTGACTCACCAGGATGGCTGGTCCCCTGAGTTGTTATGCCATAGCCGCAGGCTCCTCAGCTCCCGCCGGGAAACAAGGTGGAGAGTAAGAAGACCTCCACTCCTCCTCGCTCAAAAACCGGGATGTCGGGGTCTGACAGGTGGTGGGGCTCACTCTCTCCATCCAGGCCATATAGGGAGACAGTCCCCTGAAATCCAGAGACCAGTAGTGACCAACTCCACGTGGTAACAGAGCCCCGTGTTTCACTGGAGGTGTTGAAAAACCAATGAAACCCAACAAAGCATGGCCTTTTCACCTCTTCTCCTCCCATCTTGGACCTGCCAGAGTTATTTTTCAGTTGTGTGAAGATTTAGGGGTGACACTATCTGCATTCACATCTTTGAGATGAGTTATACTCATAAAATGCTTCCTGGTGACCTTTTCAAACTTCTCGAATATTTATTTGAAAGGGCCATAGGGCAAGAACTGGTTTTTCTCCCTAGCGATTATATTCTCAGTGCCTCCCAGAGTTCCCGGCATTGAGACAGGAATGAATGATGGCCCACTACTTTGAAAATACATATTCCCAGGCCCCACTCCAGACCTACCAAGAATACTGGGCACAGGGCTCAGGAATCTGTATTTTTCTGAAGCCATCCCGGTGATGGCTGGTGACCATGCCTGATTTCCTGAGCCAAAACCAACTACAGCAGATGACACCTATGCTCCACTGACATCCATCACTCAGCCTCACCACTGTGGGGTTCCCATGTCCAGCTGCCAGCAGCTGTGCCTCTTTCCCTGGGGGTTTCTTTGGCTGTTAGAGCAGCAGGTTGAAGGTAGCAGAGACCTGATGGCCCCTGCAGGCCATTTTCCACCAATGACTGGTGGGATTGGTGGATAACTAACCCAGTTCACTTAGTCCTCAGCTGGGATGACTTTGAGGCCCACATTCCTTACTGTTTTCCAGAGTTCCCCAGTGGGATTGGGCTGCAGTTGCCCACAGGGGTAATGGGTTTGATTATGCGCCCCTTATTTGTTCCTTCCCTTCCCCACCTGGCTTCCCACTCCTGTATGTGGTGTCCTGGGATCCCCTCTCAAATCAACTACCTGTGCTTGAATCCCTGTTTCAGAGTCGGCTTCTACAGCAGAGTCTCCACTGTAGACTTTCTCATTTGGATGATTCCTTGCTCTGGGGCTGTCCTGTGTGCTGCAGGATGTTTAGCACCATCCCTGGCCTCTCCTCTCTAGGCGCCAGGAGCATCTCTTCCTGTCCCAAGTTGTGACAACCAAAACCACTTCCAGCATTGCTAGCTGTCCCTGGGGGCCAACCAGTTGAGAACCACTGTGCCAGGAGAACCGAACTAAGACAGTATCGATTGAAATGTGACTGCAACTCTCCATGAAGAGAAATGGCCTGTGGATCACAGATTTTCATTCTTTCTTTCCCTGTAAGGTCAGCTCTTCAGTGTCAAATGGAAGTGGGATGGATGTTTCATTAGATGGATGAAAGTGATTCCTGCATTTATTCAACAAATCGTTACTGAGCACTTACTCTGTGTTAGCTGGTTGAGGCCCTAAGATGCAGCAATATCAATTTTTTTAATTTAAATAAAAATAACATAAATAAAAATAATGAGATATAAATAATAAGATTTTTAAAATAAAAAGTAAAATATAAGTGGACACATGTCCTGCTCTCATGGAGCCTAATGTCATTTTTTAAAAAACAGGGACTTCCCTGGTGGCGAAGTGGTTAAGAATCCTCCTGCCAATGCAGGGCACACGGGTTCGAGCCCTGGTCTGGGAAGATCCCACATGCCATGGAGCAACTAAGCCCGTGCGCCACAACTACTGAGCCTGCGCTCTAGAGCCCGCGAGCCACAACTACTGAGCCCACGTGCCTAGACCCCGTGCTCCACAGCAAGAGAAGCCACCGCAATGAGAAGCCCGCGCACCGCAACGGAGAGTAGCCCCCCACTCGCCGCAACTAGAGAAAGCCCGCGCACAGCAACGAAGACCCAACGCAGCCAAAAAATAAATTAATTAATAAAAAACAAAAACAAAAAAACAATGGAGATTTCTCCGGGACAGTACACACGGTGCCTGTGGTTCTCAAACTGTGTTCCATGGAGCACAATTTCAGCGAAGGAAGCTTGGAGGCTGCTGCAGGGGATGCTGCAGTCTGATGAGCGATAGGGTGAGGCCAGACTTAACTAAGGATGCTGAGACATGACAGAGACAACCTGCTGTGTGCTCCACAGCTAAACTTAAGGATTTCAGAGAATTCATAAACAGATGGAATTGTGTCCTTATTACCTCTAGTCAGCCTTCTCAGGGACAGATGGATGCCAGCTAATCAGTTTTCCTAAAAAATGTAATTCAAGGCTCATTTTCAAATGGTTGCCATTGTTTGTTTCTTTCCTTTCTCCCCTTTCTCTTAGAAATTCTGTTTTCCCCTTTATTCATTGATAACAGTCTACTGACTGTTCTTCATATGTGAGCACATTTGCGTGCAGGTAACCAGCTGTCTGAATTATTTTTTAGTAGGGTTAAATGAGAAGACCAGTGAGTACAGTACCAGACCCCAACTCTCCCTTAATCCACTCCTCCTTTATATTTTTAAATATTGGGGCTTAGGGTGTTATTTTGTCTGGCAAAAAAGATACTTTTCTCAAAAAAAAAAGCAAAAGTGAAAAAACCGTACAACAAAATCCACTGGGCTAACGTAACTCAACAACGGACTGGCAAGTGCTTTGCTGAGTGGGACATGCGGATCAACCGAGGTGTCTTGCAGGTCAGGTACCTTTGAGGAAGTGGCTGCCCCCCTCCTGTGTCTGGTATAAACTGTCACCAGGTAGTGGTACTGGGCAAAGGGGTCATTGTCCTCCAGCACTGTGACCTTCACCTGGACAGAAGGATGGCATTAGGAGGGCTCTGCTTGGTGGGTTCATCCACCGCACAGCAGCCAAGAGTGAGTCGGGCATTCATGACAATTAAAGGGGGAAAGCAAAACTATGTATGCTATTGATTCATTCCATCAGGTGAGAACTGTTCTTTACAACAGCAGGGTTTTAAGTGAAAACCAAACTTTTAAAATAAAAAAGTACATTCAGTATTAAATATCACCCAAAGTAGTCAAATTGGAAGTGAACTTGGTATTAAGCTGAGAATGTTTGATGCTTGAGCTGATGAATGCAAACTCTGTTCATAAATAATTCCTCATAACCTTGGTAACCAGATTGTGCCTCTAAGGGAATTTAGAAGGAATGAATGTTAAGTTGTTTTAGCAGAAAATAAATAGCTGGAGTTGGTCAGAGGCTGCAGAGCGCTCTGTGATGAGCTGCCCAGATCTCCTGTCAATGGAGGGCTGTTTTCCCAGTTGCCGAGGTGGTGTAGCCAGGGATGCAAGAGTCTCCTCTGTCAAAGTCATGCCCCATCCTGGAGAGGCCGATATCTAAGAACAGATTGATGCATTGCCCAAGATCAAGACCTGGGCTTCTCAACCCAACTAAGGACAGTTCTAGAGCTCCCCAAGGGGTCACCCAGCTGTCAGTGGGCTGCATCCCAGCTTGACTTCTCCCCCTGCCCATCCTGCCTCCTTCCCTCCCTGCCCAGGGGCTGATCCCAGGCACTCCCTGGTAAACACCCTGCATACTTAACTCCATCTCAGAGTCTGCTTCCCAGGAATCAACCTAAAGCTGAGGGACTTAACGTATTAATGTTAAATCCCTTGGGCAAGTCAAAGACAGCAGGATAAATGGGGCAACTATTATCTTTTTAGGTTTCATACCATCCTAACACCCTGAGAAATATTGCTGTGTATAGGGACAGTAGGGAATGTTGAAAGTTTCAGAGCTTTGTGACAATGCATCCTTGTATTCATTTGTGTGCTCAGTCACTCATGAATGTTTATTGAAGGCTCCTATGTGTCAGATATGATGCCTGTATCAGAAAAATAATCAGAACTTTGTTGTCACAATTGGTTGCACAAATGGTTATTGTTTGGTCTCGTTTCTATCCTCAGACCTGACTTATCGTCAGGCAGATCTGGGTTTGAATTCTGGCCCCTGGGAGGGAGGTGGCTTTGGACTAGTTAATTGCCCTCTCTGCTCCTCACTTGCCTCCTCTGTAAAATGATAGAGGTGCTGTGCAGTAAAGGGTGAATTCAGCAGGCTTGGGTTATCCAAACCCCACACATTCCAAAGGATGGACTGGTTTTGGCCAGGTCGTGGAAGATAACCTCTAAGTCCTTGAAACAGCCTGCATGATAAGAGTGTCTGGCTACGTGGGGCCTTGGGCCACCTCAGGCAGTATGTGCTAACGATGTGATCTGTGGTGAGGGCTTTGGGCCACGCTCTATCAGTCTGACCTGGGCAGGGATGGGGAGCAGTGGTTGCTGGAGACTAACTAAAGTCAGTCATGCAGGCTCCATACCTGTGGGACTTACTCCCAAGAAAACCCTGGGCACCAAGGCTCAGGGGAGCTTTCCTGGTTGGCCGTACTTCACATGTGCTATCACACGTCATTGCCAGAAGAATTCATCTGTCCATAGGACTCCACTGGGAGAGGAATATTAGAAGCTCTTGCCTGATCTCTCCTGGACCCTTTCCTTTGCTGATTTTAATTTGCACCATTTTCACTATAATAAACCATAATCGTAAGGATAGTGGCTTTTTTAAGTTCTGTGAGTCCTAGCAAATCACTGAACTCGAGGGTGGTCTTGGGGACTCTCAACACAGTACCTTCCCCTTGGGGCTATCGTGAGCATTAAATGGGGGTAATACCTGGCACATAGTAAATTCTCAATAAGAGGTCAGTTTCATACTCCTCCTGATACTTTGATGAACAAGGCCATTTTACTGGTCAAGAGGCTGAGGGGCCAGCTTACCTGAGATGACTCCAGGGGTCAAGGCCTGGATTTGCAGCTGGCCCCTCAGCTCCCCACCTGGGCTCCATCCCCTGGAGCCCCTGCAAGGGGACACTCCTGCTCCTCCCTCCTGCTCCCGGGGACTGTGCAACCTCACCTTGGCCTGATCCTGAGCGTCTTTCCTCCTTGCGCAGATCACCACCAGCACGTAGGCCACACAGAGGCAGCCCACGATGGTCACAACCACAGGGTTGTCCTCGAAGGTGGCAAAGAGCTCAGCAGTCTGGCGGACGTCCACGGCATTGGGCATCACCGGGAATGTGCTTCCAAAGAAGGTGAGGTGGTTGCAGAGGCGGTGTGTCTGGGAGGGGGTGGTCCGTGGTCCCACCTGCAGCCCCAAAGAGGCCCTGGTAGGAGTATTCAGGGAGCACATCCCCGCCCGCTCGAGCTCAAGGGAGGAGAACTGTGAGGGGTGGCCACTGTCCTGGGGAGGGGCTGGGGAGACTGCTGGGAGACCAGCTTGAGGATTCCTTTGGGCTTTTTTACTTAGTTAAAAATTAATTTTAAAATGCAGAGAATAATGTCTATAATAAGCATCTTTGCACCTGTCATTCTCAGTGAGCAACTGTGTCCATCTTGCCAGTCTGCTTTGCCTTTTTTAGGTAAGAAGTATTACGGGTAAAATTGAAGTCCCTTCTGTCTGCCAGCCTCCAAAAGCAGCCGTTATCACACATTTGGTGTGCATCCTTACATTACATTCTCCCACCGGGTGCTCCTTCACTAGGCAGGTGTTTGTTGGGTGCTACTTCCAGGCCAGGCAATGGGCAAGGTGCTGAGAGGACATTCAGGGTGACCAACTCATCTCAGTTTGCCAGAGACTTTCCTGCTTCTCAAACTGAAAGCCCCCTTAGTCCTGGGCAAACTGGGGCAGTTGGTCATCTTATACTGAAGAGCAAAAAAAAGACGGAGGTTGGGGGAACCATGCAAGAAAAAGGGAAGGACAGATATTTAAATCCTAAGCTGGTGTCTCAGCACCAGGAAAAAATTCTCTAAATTTTACCCACCTTAGATCGAGGCACCTGCAGCCCCCCGTCCTGGGCTCCTGCTTTGAAGAGTCCCAGTCTAGCCGTCCTTAGGCTGCGCCCTTCCGCACAGGATGAGGTGAGGAGTCGGGGGCGGGGCGGGGCATGACCACCACAACACATTACCACTCAGCCAGGACTAGGGCGAGGTCCTAGGTGACCCCAGGAAAGATCCCCCCCTTAAATTTTGCACTCTAGATGCCTCACTTGCCTTACCTAGTCCTGGCCCTGGGACGCCCACTTTTAGATGGTGGTTTGGGGACCTGGACCTCAGAATTCCCTGTTACAGGGCCTGCCCAGACCCATTCCTCAGGATCGTCCTTCTGTGGAGGACTGGCTACTGCTGTGGCCATCCCTGGGCACAAGGGTGGCAAAATGTGGGGAAACGGGGTGTGTAGATGGAACTTGGGCACGAGGTCCCTGGCGGTGTGGGGAATGCGGTTGGGGGAGGGAGGAGACAGGGATGAGGCAGGGCAGGCCTTCCCTAAAGCCCCCAGCCAGCTTGCAATCCACCCAGGGCCATTTGGTGGGTAAAGATTTAATTCAAACCCACAACCCAGCACTACCTTTTCATTCCAGGGTCCACAACGAGGTGGTAAGGTAGGAGGCAACAGAAAATACTGGCATGCGGAAAGTTCTGTGCCCAGCATCTGGTGAGGAAGAGCCCGCAGCAGCCCAAACATGCCCAGCAGGTAATTCTTTTACCTTTAACGAGCCACCGAGAGAGGCTGACCCCTCCAACAGCTGTGGCGTCAACTGCTTTATTGACAGATTTCACATGGGTCTTAGTTCCATGTTTGCTCACTGTTTCCCAGTCCTGGTCAGCGTTTGGCATACAGCTGTGGGTCTTACGGGAACCCTTGGCACACCCAGGAGGGGTGGGGTTGGTTCAAAAGAAGAAGCCCAAGCAAGTACCAGTGACAAGACCATCTCAGCGCTGGGAGCCCAGGGACCAGACCTGATTTATGCCTAACACCTTTGCCCTCCTGGGTTTTCACAAAGACTTGGAGGACAGTGGCTTTCCCAGTCTTTTCCAGCATGAGAGTCCTTTTGAAAGCCATAAATTAATCTGGAAAGACCAGAAAATTTTCATGAGATCCCCTTGTGACAGTAGTTTCACCTTTAGTATCCTTCAAGAAAAATGTATAAATAAGAATGCAGTTCTCAAACCCCTTGCAATAATTCTGCATTTACCCACCCCAATAAGGTCTGCAGTTTACAGATTTGGAACTTTCTTTAGTTATTTTGAGAATACAGTGGTGTTTTTCCATCCAAACTTGGTGATCCCATTTACTTATTTTTTTCCCCATTCACTTATTTATGGTTCCTCAATGATCTCTGTATATCTGTATCAGCATCTATATCTGTATCAACATCTATATCTATAATGAGCATCAGGTACACAATATTGGGTTAATATAATTTTGGCACTATAACACAACTCCCACATTCTTTTGTACACCCCACATTCATGTACGTGTGCATTAGTAGCTGTTTATTCTTAATAACATAATAAGCACCTGGGAACCCAGGACTCCACTCAAAAGCTAGGAACTTTCCAATAAGTTACGTTTAGCTAAGTGGTCCTCCCCCAATCTGTCCCCATGCTCCCCCTCAACCCAACTACATGCAGAATCCTATGTCCATTGTTTTCCTTGATTTCCATTTTATATAGTTTTGTCTCCTCTATGCTCAGAGTGTCTAACACAGCAATCACTTTAATCTGTGGAGCACCTACTATGTGCCAGGCACCACATTAAGTACTTTATACCCCTAACCTCGTCTAGGTCCCACCCTGTGGTAAGTGGCAGCCATCCTTTATCCCCATTTGCAGATGGGAAAGTTCAGAGAGGTGGGGTGCCTTGTCCAAGGTCACCTTGCAAGTACTGATGACGTGGGATTGGACCCAAGTCTGTTTGATGGCAGAGCCGGGCCGCCAGCCCCTGCACCATCCTGTTCTGAGCCCCCGGCCTCGGAAGGCAGCCTGCAGCGGGTATTCTGCCAGCAACGTGGGGATCGGACAAGCTTTTGGTAGCAAGGACTCTAAAAGGTTGCAGCACACCCAGGGTCTTGTTCACGAGGTACAAAGACCTGTGCTTCAGGTGTGGGGGACCCACTGTCTCTTGGACATCTCAACGTGCCTTCGTCTCTTCTTGGCACTTTGGGGGGGGCTCCCTATGTGTGACAGCTGGAAGCAGGAGTTGACAAGGAAGCCAAAGATGCAGCAGAAACAAACCCGGAAGGAGCTTGGCTTTAAGTCCCCTTCTGTGGCTCTGCTGGGACCTGGCTTCTTACACTACTTATGACTGTTGTCATTGGACATATGTGCCATTTGCTTCTTGTCTGTGTCCTCTGCTAGACTGAAAGC
>NW_028121624.1:0-20039 GCF_965194805.1 Balaenoptera borealis
TTGCAGGTCTGTAAATGACACCTGCCCTCCAAAAGATACTGAGGTCGAAAATCGACCAAAAAACTCTAGAGTGCAACCTTCCAAAAAGAAAATTTGAAGAGGTATATTGTACTCACACCTTTTTTCTTTTTTCTTTTAACAGAAAAGGAAAAGGCGTGGAAAAAGGATGAATTGTAGGAATTGTTACAGACATGTAAACCCAAATTACAAAAACCTATCAGCTCACACCAGTCAGAATGGCCATCAACAAAAATGCGGCAAACGATAAACGCTGACGTGATTGTGGAGAAATGCGTACCCTCGATTCTAAGGGGGACGTGGTAAGAGCCACTAATGAAAGCACAATTGAGGTGCCTTGAAAAAGGTAAACGTTGAGCTACCATACCAATCAATCAATCATACCCACTGCTGGGTCTATCACCTGAGAAAATGAAAATCAAAAATCGCAGGCTGGCAATCCTGCACTCCAGCAATATTTACCATAGGCAAACACTTGGAAGCAACGAAAATGTCCATCAACAGAGGAATGCACCAAGAAGAAGTGGTCCATGTACACAATGGAATATTAGCCATGGAAAACATTGAAGCACTGCTCTTTGAGGCACCATAGATGAGCCTGGAGATAATCACAAAACATGAAGTAGGTCGGAAAGGCAAAAGACCTATATCTTATATTATCACTTATGGCATTATCTAATAACTGACACAGATGAACATATTTCTAAGAGAAAGACACTCACAGGCGTAGAACACAAACTATGCTCATCTAAAAGGAAAGGAGGGGGAAATTGAGAAATGAAGATTAGTGTTACTATACATATTCAAATACATATTATATACATGTATCAAAAAGACCGAACATATAACAAGGGAGGTCGACGGAACAGTGTAATATTTTACATGGGAAGAGGATCTGTACATTAATAGACATACATAATGTCCAAATGAACCAGATTGTGTACACCTAGGACAAACAGTATTCTAAACTTTACCCAGATTAAAAAAATTTTAAAAACCAAGAAGAAGTAATGAGACATAAACTTATGGGGATTTCTCCTGGCAAATTCCATTCTAATTTACAACCTAGGACAATGACTTCCAGAAAGGCTCTGCTGCCCTAGAACCAGGACTGGGGAATGGAGAAATGCTACCTCCTTGTGGACGTTTCCCACAACAGCAGCTTTGAACCCACTGCAAAAGGTCACTAAATTTTCACCAACTTGCAGTTCTGTAAATTGCGCCTGGCCTCCAGAAATTTCTGGGGGTCAAAAATCGACCAAAAAATTCAGAAGAGGGCAACCTTCGAAGAAGACAATTTCAAGAGCTATATTGTACTCACGGTTTTTTTCTTTTAAGAGAAAAGAAAAAGGCGTAGGAATATGATGAATTTTAAAAATTTTCATGACATGCATACCCATATTACAAAACCCTATCAGCACACAGCAGTCAGAATGGCCATTAGGAAAAATGCTGCAAAAAATAAACGGTGAAGGGAGTGTGGAGAAATGCGTACCCTCGGCTGTAAGGGGGCATGTAAAGAGCCACTAACGAAAACACAACGTAGGTGCTTTGAAAAGGGAAACATTGAGCTACCAGTCCATCAATCACAACCACTGCTTGGCCTATCACCTGAGAAAATGAGAATCAAAAAGTCACAGGCTGGCAAACCAGTATGCCAGCAATATTTACCATAGCCAGCACTTGGAAGCAATGAAATGTCCATCAACCGAGGAATGCACCAAGAAGAAGTGGTCCACGTACACAATGGGATATTACTCTAATAATAAATATAAATTAAATTTAAAAACAAAGAAAAGCAAGGAGACATCAACATTTGTGGGTTTATCCGGGCACATTGCACTCTAATTTATAACCGAAGAACACCACTGGCCGGTAGGTCTGTTTCCCTAGTACCAGCAAGGGGAACGTAGAAAGATTGCCGCTCTCTGGCCGTTACCTGCAAAAGCAGGTTTAAAGCCTGAGCTAATGGTCACTTCATATGAACAAGTACTGCAGGGCTGTAAATGAAACCTGCCCTCAAAATGTCTTGAGGGAGATCATGGCCAAAATATTTCAAATGGTGACACATACTTTAAGAAAACACTTTGAAGAAATAAGCTCTCATCACAGCTGGAAAAATAAAAAGGACATGTCTTACAGCTCAATTTCAACGCATTATGAGACACATGCAAATTCAACCACAAAGAGGTATCAGCTCACACCACTAGAATAACCATCAGCAAAAACTACAAAGAATAAATGCTGAAGGTGCTGGGAAGAAATGCATACCCTCCGCTTTAAGTGGGACGTAACCTGGAAAGAGCCACTAAAGAGAACGGAATAGAGGTGCCTTTAAAAGGTAAACATTGAGCTACCATAATGACCCCAGCAGACAATTCCTGGACCTATAACCTAAGAAGACAGAATTGGAAGGACACAGGTACGCAAATCTGCATTGCATAGTATAACAATCGCCAAGATATGGAAGTAACCAAAAGTCCAACGACAGATGGGTGGAGAAAGAAGAACTGCTCCATGTACAGATGGAATATGAGCTAGTGAAAAAATGAAACAATGCCATTTGCAGCACCATAGATGAGTCTAGAAGTAATCACGCAGCTTGGAGTAAGTGAGAAAGCGAAAGACACATATCCTATCCTATCACATATAGGTGTTACCGAAAAAATGATACAAACAAAGGTATTTCCACAGAGAAACACTATCATAGATTCATTTTAAAAACTTATGGTTCACCAAATGGAAAAGGTGTGAGGATTGGATACATTACCGTATTGAGGTTAACAGAGAGATACAAACACATGTGAAATATATAATCACCAAAGACCTACGCTATACCAAGAGAAGACTACTCAACATTGTGTCGTAACAGACATGGGAAAAGGATCCGAAGAAAAATAGATATATGTATATGTGTGAAAGAACCACATCTTGCACACCTAGAACAAACAAAACATTGTAATCAAGTTTGCTGTGATAAAAAATAAAAATTAAGTAAAAATACCAACAAGAAGTAATGAGACATAAACTTAAAGGGCTTTTTCCTCGCACATTCCATTCTAATTTACAACCTAGAACACCACTTCCACTAAGGCTCTGTTGCCCTAGTAACCAGATTTGGTAAAGGAGAAATGCTGCCGCCTTGTGGCCGATTCCCGCAACAGCAGCTTTTAACCCACAGCTAATGGTCACTTACCATTCACAGGACTCAGGCTGTAAAGGGACACCTGCCCTCAAATTGTGCTGAAGTAGGGAATGGATAAAAAAAATTCAAAACAGGCAAAATGTTCACGAAGCTCGTATGAAGAGGTAAGTTTTACTCACTCTCTTTTTAAAGAAAGGAAAATGGATAAAAGCTCAACCTCAGGAAGTATTAGACTCATGCAATCTAATCTACAAAAAGTTTTCAACTCACACCCGTCGACTGACCGTTGGCAAAAAGTCTACAAACAATCAATGCTGAAGAGGTTTTAGAGAACTGTGTACCCTCTAGCTGCTGGTGAGATGTAAAAGGGTTAAACGCTAATAATGAGAACAGAAAGGAGCTGCGTTGAAAAGGAAAAATTGAGGTACCATTCAATCCAGCAGGCGCACCAATGGGCCTCTCACCTGAGAAGACCAGAATGAAGAAGACCCGGCTGCAAAAGCTGCACTGCAGCCTTATTCACAATAGACAAGACAGTGAAGCAACCAAAATGTCCATCAACAGATGAAAGGAAAAAGAAGAAGCGGCCCATGTACACAATGAATACTAGCCATGGAAAACAATGAAACACTGCTCTTTGAGACACCATAGATGATCTTGGAGATAATCACAGAACATGAGGTAAGTCGGAAAGCAAAAGTCCTATATCCTATGATATCACTTATACGCGTTCTCTAGTAACTGACACAAATGAACATATTTCCACAGAGAAAGTCAATCACAGACTTATTAAAAAAAACTATGCTTATCTACAAGGGAAAGGTGGGGGGGAATGGATAAATGAAGATTAGCGTTACCATATGTATACAAATACATATTATATACATATATCAAAAGACCGACCATATAGCAAGGAAGGTTTACGGAACACTGTGTAATAATTTACACGGGAAGAGGATCTCTACATAAATAGGTATATAGAATATGTAGATGAACCAGAGTATGTACACCTTGGACAAGCAACATTCTAACCATTACCCCAATTGAAAAAATTAAAACAACCAACTAGGAGTAATGAGACATAACTTATGGGGGGTTCTCCTGGCACATTCCATTCAAATTTACAACCTAGGCAAACGACTTCCAGAACGGCTCTGCTGCCCTAGTACCCAGATTTGGGAATGGAGAAATGCTGCATCCTTGTGGCCGTTTCCCACAACAGCAGCTTTAAACCCACTGCAAAAGGTCACTAAATATTCACCAATTGCAGGTCTGTAAATGACACCTGCCCTCCAAAAGATACTGAGGTCGAAAATCGACCAAAAAACTCTAGAGTGCAACCTTCCAAAAAGAAAATTTGAAGAGGTATATTGTACTCACACCTTTTTTCTTTTTTCTTTTAACAGAAAAGGAAAAGGCGTGGAAAAAGGATGAATTGTAGGAATTTTTACAGACATGTAAACCCAAATTACAAAAACCTATCAGCTCACACCAGTCAGAATGGCCATCAACAAAAATGCGGCAAACGATAAACGCTGACGTGATTGTGGAGAAATGCGTACCCTCGATTCTAAGGGGGACGTGGTAAGAGCCACTAATGAAAGCACAATTGAGGTGCCTTGAAAAGGTAAACGTTGAGCTACCATACCAATCAATCAATCATACCCACTGCTGGGTCTATCACCTGAGAAAATGAAAATCAAAATCGCAGGCTGGCAATCCTGCACTCCAGCAATATTTACCATAGGCAACACTTGGAAGCAACGAAAATGTCCATCAACAGAGGAATGCACCAAGAAGAAGTGGTCCATGTACACAATGGAATATTAGCCATGGAAAACATTGAAGCACTGCTCTTTGAGGCACCATAGATGAGCCTGGAGATAATCACAAAACATGAAGTAGGTCGGAAAGCAAAAGACCTATATCTTATATTATCACTTATGGCATTATCTAATAACTGACACAGATGAACATATTTCTAAAGAGAAAGACACTCACAGGCGTAGAACACAAACTATGCTCATCTAAAAGGAAAGGAGGGGGAAATTGAGAAATGAAGATTAGTGTTACTATACATATTCAAATACATATTATATACATGTATCAAAAAGACCGAACATATAACAAGGGAGGTCGACGGAACAGTGTAATATTTTACATGGGAAGAGGATCTGTACATTAATAGACATACATAATGTCCAAATGAACCAGATTGTGTACACCTAGGACAAACAGTATTCTAAACTTTACCCAGATTAAAAAATTTTAAAAACCAAGAAGAAGTAATGAGACATAAACTTATGGGGATTTCTCCTGGCAAATTCCATTCTAATTTACAACCTAGGACAATGACTTCCAGAAAGGCTCTGCTGCCCTAGAACCAGGACTGGGGAATGGAGAAATGCTACCTCCTTGTGGACGTTTCCCACAACAGCAGCTTTGAACCCACTGCAAAAGGTCACTAAATTTTCACCAACTTGCAGTTCTGTAAATTGCGCCTGGCCTCCAGAAAATTTCTGGGGTCAAAAATCGACCAAAAAATTCAGAAGAGGGCAACCTTCGAAGAAGACAATTTCAAGAGCTATATTGTACTCACGGTTTTTTTCTTTTAAGAGAAAAGAAAAAGGCGTAGGAATATGATGAATTTTAAAAATTTCATGACATGCATACCCATATTACAAAACCCTATCAGCACACAGCAGTCAGAATGGCCATTAGGAAAAATGCTGCAAAAAATAAACGGTGAAGGGAGTGTGGAGAAATGCGTACCCTCGGCTGTAAGGGGGGGCATGTAAAGAGCCACTAACGAAAACACAACGTAGGTGCTTTGAAAAGGGAAACATTGAGCTACCAGTCCATCAATCACAACCACTGCTTGGCCTATCACCTGAGAAAATGAGAATCAAAAAGTCACAGGCTGGCAAACCAGTATGGCAGCAATATTTACCATAGCCAGCACTTGGAAGCAATGAAAATGTCCATCACCGAGGAATGCACCAAGAAGAAGTGGTCCACGTACACAATGGGATATTACTCTAATAATAAATATAAATTAAATTTAAAAACAAAGAAAAGCAAGGAGACATCAACATTTGTGGGTTTATCCGGGCACATTGCACTCTAATTTATAACCGAAGAACACCACTGGCCGGTAGGTCTGTTTCCCTAGTACCAGCAAGGGGAACGTAGAAAGATTGCCGCTCTCTGGCCGTTACCTGCAAAAGCAGGTTTAAAGCCTGAGCTAATGGTCACTTCATATGAACAAGTACTGCAGGGCTGTAAATGAAACCTGCCCTCAAAATGTCTTGAGGGAGATCATGGCCAAAATATTTCAAATGGTGACACATACTTTAAGAAAACACTTTGAAGAAAATAAGCTCTCATCACAGCTGGAAAAATAAAAAGGACATGTCTTACAGCTCAATTTCAACGCATTATGAGACACATGCAAATTCAACCACAAAGAGGTATCAGCTCACACCACTCAGAATAACCATCAGCAAAAACTACAAAGAATAAATGCTGAAGGTGCTGGGAAGAAATGCATACCCTCCGCTTTAAGTGGGACGTAACCTGGAAAGAGCCACTAAAGAGAACGGAATAGAGGTGCCTTTAAAAGGTAAACATTGAGCTACCATATGACCCAGCAGACCTATTCCTGGACCTATAACCTAAGAAGACAGAATTGGAAGGACACAGGTACGCAAATCTGCATTGCATAGTATAACAATCGCCAAGATATGGAAGTAACCAAAAAGTCCAACGACAGATGGGTGGACAAAGAAGAACTGCTCCATGTACAGATGGAATATGAGCTAGTGAAAAAATGAAACAATGCCATTTGCAGCACCATAGATGAGTCTAGAAGTAATCACGCAGCTTGGAGTAAGTGAGAAAGCGAAAGACACATATCCTATCCTATCACATATAGGTGTTACCGAAAAAAATGATACAAACAAAGGTATTTCCACAGAGAAACACTATCATAGATTCATTTAAAAAACTTATGGTTCACCAAATGGAAAGGTGTGAGGATTGGATACATTACCGTATTGAGGTTAACAGAGAGATACAAACACATGTGAAATATATAATCACCAAAGACCTACGCTATACCAAGAGAAGACTACTCAACATTGTGTCGTAACAGACATGGGAAAAGGATCCGAAGAAAAATAGATATATGTATATGTGTGAAAGAACCACATCTTGCACACCTAGAACAAACAAAACATTGTAATCAAGTTTGCTGTGATAAAAAATAAAAATTAAGTTAAAAATACCAACAAGAAGTAATGAGACATAAACTTAAAGGGCTTTTTCCTCGCACATTCCATTCTAATTTACAACCTAGAACACCACTTCCACTAAGGCTCTGTTGCCCTAGTAACCAGATTTGGTAAAGGAGAAATGCTGCCGCCTTGTGGCCGATTCCCGCAACAGCAGCTTTTAACCCACAGCTAATGGTCACTTACCATTCACAAGGACTCAGGGCTGTAAAGGACACCTGCCCTCAAATTGTGCTGAAGTAGGGAATGGATAAAAAAAATTCAAAACAGGCAAAATGTTCACGAAGCTCGTATGAAGAGGTAAGTTTTACTCACTCTCTTTTTAAGAAAGGAAAATGGATAAAAGCTCAACCTCAGGAAGTATTAGACTCATGCAATCTATTCTACAAAAAGTTTTCAACTCACACCCGTCGACTGACCGTTGGCAAAAAGTCTACAAACAATCAATGCTGAAGAGGTTTTAGAGAACTGTGTACCCTCTAGCTGCTGGTGAGATGTAAAAGGGTTAAACGCTAATAATGAGAACAGAAAGGAGCTGCGTTGAAAAGGAAAAATTGAGGTACCATTCAATCCAGCAGGCGCACCAATGGGCCTCTCACCTGAGAAGACCAGAATGAAGAAGACCCGGGCTGCAAAGCTGCACTGCAGCCTTATTCACAATAGACAAGACAGTGAAGCAACCAAAATGTCCATCAACAGATGAAAGGAAAAAGAAGAAGCGGCCCATGTACACAATGAATACTAGCCATGGAAAACAATGAAACACTGCTCTTTGAGACACCATAGATGATCTTGGAGATAATCACAGAACATGAGGTAAGTCGGAAAGCAAAAGTCCTATATCCTATGATATCACTTATACGCGTTCTCTAGTAACTGACACAAATGAACATATTTCCACAGAGAAAGTCAATCACAGACTTATTAAAAAAAACTATGCTTATCTACAAGGAAAGGTGGGGGGGAATGGATAAATGAAGATTAGCGTTACCATATGTATACAAATACATATTATATACATATATCAAAAAGACCGACCATATAGCAAGGAAGGTTTACGGAACACTGTGTAATAATTTACACGGGAAGAGGATCTCTACATAAATAGGTATATAGAATATGTAGATGAACCAGAGTATGTACACCTTGGACAAGCAACATTCTAACCATTACCCCAATTGAAAAAATTAAAACAACCAACTAGGAGTAATGAGACATAAACTTATGGGGGGTTCTCCTGGCACATTCCATTCAAATTTACAACCTAGGCAAACGACTTCCAGAACGGCTCTGCTGCCCTAGTACCCAGATTTGGGAATGGAGAAATGCTGCATCCTTGTGGCCGTTTCCCACAACAGCAGCTTTAAACCCACTGCAAAAGGTCACTAAATATTCACCAATTGCAGGTCTGTAAATGACACCTGCCCTCCAAAAGATACTGAGGTCGAAAATCGACCAAAAAACTCTAGAGTGCAACCTTCCAAAAAGAAAATTTGAAGAGGTATATTGTACTCACACCTTTTTTCTTTTTTCTTTTAACAGAAAAGGAAAAGGCGTGGAAAAAGGATGAATTGTAGGAATTTTTACAGACATGTAAACCCAAATTACAAAAACCTATCAGCTCACACCAGTCAGAATGGCCATCAACAAAAATGCGGCAAACGATAAACGCTGACGTGATTGTGGAGAAATGCGTACCCTCGATTCTAAGGGGGACGTGGTAAGAGCCACTAATGAAAGCACAATTGAGGTGCCTTGAAAAGGTAAACGTTGAGCTACCATACCAATCAATCAATCATACCCACTGCTGGGTCTATCACCTGAGAAAATGAAAATCAAAAATCGCAGGCTGGCAATCCTGCACTCCAGCAATATTTACCATAGGCAACACTTGGAAGCAACGAAAATGTCCATCAACAGAGGAATGCACCAAGAAGAAGTGGTCCATGTACACAATGGAATATTAGCCATGGAAAACATTGAAGCACTGCTCTTTGAGGCACCATAGATGAGCCTGGAGATAATCACAAAAACATGAAGTAGGTCGGAAAGCAAAAGACCTATATCTTATATTATCACTTATGGCATTATCTAATAACTGACACAGATGAACATATTTCTAAAGAGAAAGACACTCACAGGCGTAGAACACAAACTATGCTCATCTAAAAGGAAAGGAGGGGGGAAATTGAGAAATGAAGATTAGTGTTACTATACATATTCAAATACATATTATATACATGTATCAAAAAGACCGAACATATAACAAGGGAGGTCGACGGAACAGTGTAATATTTTACATGGGAAGAGGATCTGTACATTAATAGACATACATAATGTCCAAATGAACCAGATTGTGTACACCTAGGACAAACAGTATTCTAAACTTTACCCAGATTAAAAAAAATTTTAAAAACCAAGAAGAAGTAATGAGACATAAACTTATGGGGATTTCTCCTGGCAAATTCCATTCTAATTTACAACCTAGGACAATGACTTCCAGAAAGGCTCTGCTGCCCTAGAACCAGGACTGGGGAATGGAGAAATGCTACCTCCTTGTGGACGTTTCCACAACAGCAGCTTTGAACCCACTGCAAAAGGTCACTAAATTTTCACCAACTTGCAGTTCTGTAAATTGCGCCTGGCCTCCAGAAAATTTCTGGGGTCAAAAATCGACCAAAAAAATTCAGAAGAGGGCAACCTTCGAAGAAGACAATTTCAAGAGCTATATTGTACTCACGGTTTTTTTCTTTTAAGAGAAAAGAAAAAGGCGTAGGAATATGATGAATTTTAAAAATTTTCATGACATGCATACCCATATTACAAAACCCTATCAGCACACAGCAGTCAGAATGGCCATTAGGAAAAATGCTGCAAAAAATAAACGGTGAAGGGAGTGTGGAGAAATGCGTACCCTCGGCTGTAAGGGGGGGCATGTAAAGAGCCACTAACGAAAACACAACGTAGGTGCTTTGAAAAGGGAAACATTGAGCTACCAGTCCATCAATCACAACCACTGCTTGGCCTATCACCTGAGAAAATGAGAATCAAAAAGTCACAGGCTGGCAAACCAGTATGCCAGCAATATTTACCATAGCCAGCACTTGGAAGCAATGAAAATGTCCATCAACCGAGGAATGCACCAAGAAGAAGTGGTCCACGTACACAATGGGATATTACTCTAATAATAAATATAAATTAAATTTAAAAACAAAGAAAAGCAAGGAGACATCAACATTTGTGGGTTTATCCGGGCACATTGCACTCTAATTTATAACCGAAGAACACCACTGGCCGGTAGGTCTGTTTCCCTAGTACCAGCAAGGGGAACGTAGAAAGATTGCCGCTCTCTGGCCGTTACCTGCAAAAGCAGGTTTAAAGCCTGAGCTAATGGTCACTTCATATGAACAAGTACTGCAGGGCTGTAAATGAAACCTGCCCTCAAAATGTCTTGAGGGAGATCATGGCCAAAATATTTCAAATGGTGACACATACTTTAAGAAAACACTTTGAAGAAATAAGCTCTCATCACAGCTGGAAAAATAAAAAGGACATGTCTTACAGCTCAATTTCAACGCATTATGAGACACATGCAAATTCAACCACAAAGAGGTATCAGCTCACACCACTCAGAATAACCATCAGCAAAAACTACAAAGAATAAATGCTGAAGGTGCTGGGAAGAAATGCATACCCTCCGCTTTAAGTGGGACGTAACCTGGAAAGAGCCACTAAAGAGAACGGAATAGAGGTGCCTTTAAAAGGTAAACATTGAGCTACCATATGACCCAGCAGACCTATTCCCTGGACCTATAACCTAAGAAGACAGAATTGGAAGGACACAGGTACGCAAATCTGCATTGCATAGTATAACAATCGCCAAGATATGGAAGTAACCAAAAAGTCCAACGACAGATGGGTGGAGAAAGAAGAACTGCTCCATGTACAGATGGAATATGAGCTAGTGAAAAAATGAAACAATGCCATTTGCAGCACCATAGATGAGTCTAGAAGTAATCACGCAGCTTGAGTAAGTGAGAAAGCGAAAGACACATATCCTATCCTATCACATATAGGTGTTACCGAAAAAATGATACAAACAAAGGTATTTCCACAGAGAAACACTATCATAGATTCATTTAAAAAACTTATGGTTCACCAAATGGAAAGGTGTGAGGATTGGATACATTACCGTATTGAGGTTAACAGAGAGATACAAACACATGTGAAATATATAATCACCAAAGACCTACGCTATACCAAGAGAAGACTACTCAACATTGTGTCGTAACAGACATGGGAAAAGGATCCGAAGAAAAATAGATATATGTATATGTGTGAAAGAACCACATCTTGCACACCTAGAACAAACAAAACATTGTAATCAAGTTTGCTGTGATAAAAAATAAAAATTAAGTTAAAAATACCAACAAGAAGTAATGAGACATAAACTTAAAGGGCTTTTTCCTCGCACATTCCATTCTAATTTACAACCTAGAACACCACTTCCACTAAGGCTCTGTTGCCCTAGTAACCAGATTTGGTAAAGGAGAAATGCTGCCGCCTTGTGGCCGATTCCCGCAACAGCAGCTTTTAACCCACAGCTAATGGTCACTTACCATTCACAAGGACTCAGGGCTGTAAAGGACACCTGCCCTCAAATTGTGCTGAAGTAGGGAATGGATAAAAAAAATTCAAAACAGGCAAAATGTTCACGAAGCTCGTATGAAGAGGTAAGTTTTACTCACTCTCTTTTTAAAGAAAGGAAAATGGATAAAAGCTCAACCTCAGGAAGTATTAGACTCATGCAATCTAATCTACAAAAAGTTTTCAACTCACACCCGTCGACTGACCGTTGGCAAAAAGTCTACAAACAATCAATGCTGAAGAGGTTTTAGAGAACTGTGTACCCTCTAGCTGCTGGTGAGATGTAAAAGGGTTAAACGCTAATAATGAGAACAGAAAGGAGCTGCGTTGAAAAGGAAAAATTGAGGTACCATTCAATCCAGCAGGCGCACCAATGGGCCTCTCACCTGAGAAGACCAGAATGAAGAAGACCCGGGCTGCAAAAGCTGCACTGCAGCCTTATTCACAATAGACAAGACAGTGAAGCAACCAAAATGTCCATCAACAGATGAAAGGAAAAAGAAGAAGCGGCCCATGTACACAATGAATACTAGCCATGGAAAACAATGAAACACTGCTCTTTGAGACACCATAGATGATCTTGGAGATAATCACAGAACATGAGGTAAGTCGGAAAGCAAAAGTCCTATATCCTATGATATCACTTATACGCGTTCTCTAGTAACTGACACAAATGAACATATTTCCACAGAGAAAGTCAATCACAGACTTATTAAAAAAACTATGCTTATCTACAAGGAAAGGTGGGGGGGAATGGATAAATGAAGATTAGCGTTACCATATGTATACAAATACATATTATATACATATATCAAAAAGACCGACCATATAGCAAGGAAGGTTTACGGAACACTGTGTAATAATTACACGGGAAGAGGATCTCTACATAAATAGGTATATAGAATATGTAGATGAACCAGAGTATGTACACCTTGGACAAGCAACATTCTAACCATTACCCCAATTGAAAAAATTAAAACAACCAACTAGGAGTAATGAGACATAAACTTATGGGGGGTTCTCTAATGAGACATAAACTTATGGGGGGTTCTCCTGGCACATTCCATTCAAATTTACAACCTAGGCAAACGACTTCCAGAACGGCTCTGCTGCCCTAGTACCCAGATTTGGGAATGGAGAAATGCTGCATCCTTGTGGCCGTTTCCCACAACAGCAGCTTTAAACCCACTGCAAAAGGTCACTAAATATTCACCAATTGCAGGTCTGTAAATGACACCTGCCCTCCAAAAGATACTGAGGTCGAAAATCGACCAAAAAACTCTAGAGTGCAACCTTCCAAAAAGAAAATTTGAAGAGGTATATTGTACTCACACCTTTTTTCTTTTTTCTTTTAACAGAAAAGGAAAAGGCGTGGAAAAAGGATGAATTGTAGGAATTTTTACAGACATGTAAACCCAAATTACAAAAACCTATCAGCTCACACCAGTCAGAATGGCCATCAACAAAAATGCGGCAAACGATAAACGCTGACGTGATTGTGGAGAAATGCGTACCCTCGATTCTAAGGGGGACGTGGTAAGAGCCACTAATGAAAGCACAATTGAGGTGCCTTGAAAAGGAAACGTTGAGCTACCATACCAATCAATCAATCATACCCACTGCTGGGTCTATCACCTGAGAAAATGAAAATCAAAAATCGCAGGCTGGCAATCCTGCACTCCAGCAATATTTACCATAGGCAACACTTGGAAGCAACGAAAATGTCCATCAACAGAGGAATGCACCAAGAAGAAGTGGTCCATGTACACAATGGAATATTAGCCATGGAAAACATTGAAGCACTGCTCTTTGAGGCACCATAGATGAGCCTGGAGATAATCACAAAACATGAAGTAGGTCGGAAAGCAAAAGACCTATATCTTATATTATCACTTATGGCATTATCTAATAACTGACACAGATGAACATATTTCTAAAGAGAAAGACACTCACAGGCGTAGAACACAAACTATGCTCATCTAAAAGGAAAGGAGGGGGGAAATTGAGAAATGAAGATTAGTGTTACTATACATATTCAAATACATATTATATACATGTATCAAAAAGACCGAACATATAACAAGGGAGGTCGACGGAACAGTGTAATATTTTACATGGGAAGAGGATCTGTACATTAATAGACATACATAATGTCCAAATGAACCAGATTGTGTACACCTAGGACAAACAGTATTCTAAACTTTACCCAGATTAAAAAAATTTTAAAAACCAAGAAGAAGTAATGAGACATAAACTTATGGGGATTTCTCCTGGCAAATTCCATTCTAATTTACAACCTAGGACAATGACTTCCAGAAAGGCTCTGCTGCCCTAGAACCAGGACTGGGGAATGGAGAAATGCTACCTCCTTGTGGACGTTTCCCACAACAGCAGCTTTGAACCCACTGCAAAAGGTCACTAAATTTTCACCAACTTGCAGTTCTGTAAATTGCGCCTGGCCTCCAGAAAATTTCTGGGGTCAAAAATCGACCAAAAAATTCAGAAGAGGGCAACCTTCGAAGAAGACAATTTCAAGAGCTATATTGTACTCACGGTTTTTTTCTTTTAAGAGAAAAGAAAAAGGCGTAGGAATATGATGAATTTTAAAAATTTTCATGACATGCATACCCATATTACAAAACCCTATCAGCACACAGCAGTCAGAATGGCCATTAGGAAAAATGCTGCAAAAAATAAACGGTGAAGGGAGTGTGGAGAAATGCGTACCCTCGGCTGTAAGGGGGGGCATGTAAAGAGCCACTAACGAAAACACAACGTAGGTGCTTTGAAAAGGGAAACATTGAGCTACCAGTCCATCAATCACAACCACTGCTTGGCCTATCACCTGAGAAAATGAGAATCAAAAAGTCACAGGCTGGCAAACCAGTATGCCAGCAATATTTACCATAGCCAGCACTTGGAAGCAATGAAAATGTCCATCAACCGAGGAATGCACCAAGAAGAAGTGGTCCACGTACACAATGGGATATTACTCTAATAATAAATATAAATTAAATTTAAAAACAAAGAAAAGCAAGGAGACATCAACATTTGTGGGTTTATCCGGGCACATTGCACTCTAATTTATAACCGAAGAACACCACTGGCCGGTAGGTCTGTTTCCCTAGTACCAGCAAGGGGAACGTAGAAAGATTGCCGCTCTCTGGCCGTTACCTGCAAAAGCAGGTTTAAAGCCTGAGCTAATGGTCACTTCATATGAACAAGTACTGCAGGGCTGTAAATGAAACCTGCCCTCAAAATGTCTTGAGGGAGATCATGGCCAAAATATTTCAAATGGTGACACATACTTTAAGAAAACACTTTGAAGAAATAAGCTCTCATCACAGCTGGAAAAATAAAAAGGACATGTCTTACAGCTCAATTTCAACGCATTATGAGACACATGCAAATTCAACCACAAAGAGGTATCAGCTCACACCACTCAGAATAACCATCAGCAAAAACTACAAAGAATAAATGCTGAAGGTGCTGGGAAGAAATGCATACCCTCCGCTTTAAGTGGGACGTAACCTGGAAAGAGCCACTAAAGAGAACGGAATAGAGGTGCCTTTAAAAGGTAAACATTGAGCTACCATATGACCCAGCAGACCTATTCCTGGACCTATAACCTAAGAAGACAGAATTGGAAGGACACAGGTACGCAAATCTGCATTGCATAGTATAACAATCGCCAAGATATGGAAGTAACCAAAAAGTCCAACGACAGATGGGTGGAGAAAGAAGAACTGCTCCATGTACAGATGGAATATGAGCTAGTGAAAAAATGAAACAATGCCATTTGCAGCACCATAGATGAGTCTAGAAGTAATCACGCAGCTTGGAGTAAGTGAGAAAGCGAAAGACACATATCCTATCCTATCACATATAGGTGTTACCGAAAAAATGATACAAACAAAGGTATTTCCACAGAGAAACACTATCATAGATTCATTTAAAAAACTTATGGTTCACCAAATGGAAAGGTGTGAGGATTGGATACATTACCGTATTGAGGTTAACAGAGAGATACAAACACATGTGAAATATATAATCACCAAAGACCTACGCTATACCAAGAGAAGACTACTCAACATTGTGTCGTAACAGACATGGGAAAAGGATCCGAAGAAAAATAGATATATGTATATGTGTGAAAGAACCACAATCTTGCACACCTAGAACAAACAAAACATTGTAATCAAGTTTGCTGTGATAAAAAATAAAAATTAAGTTAAAAATACCAACAAGAAGTAATGAGACATAAACTTAAAGGGCTTTTTCCTCGCACATTCCATTCTAATTTACAACCTAGAACACCACTTCCACTAAGGCTCTGTTGCCCTAGTAACCAGATTTGGTAAAGGAGAAATGCTGCCGCCTTGTGGCCGATTCCCGCAACAGCAGCTTTTAACCCACAGCTAATGGTCACTTACCATTCACAAGGACTCAGGGCTGTAAAGGACACCTGCCCTCAAATTGTGCTGAAGTAGGGAATGGATAAAAAAAATTCAAAACAGGCAAAATGTTCACGAAGCTCGTATGAAGAGGTAAGTTTTACTCACTCTCTTTTTAAAGAAAGGAAAATGGATAAAAGCTCAACCTCAGGAAGTATTAGACTCATGCAATCTAATCTACAAAAAGTTTTCAACTCACACCCGTCGACTGACCGTTGGCAAAAAGTCTACAAACAATCAATGCTGAAGAGGTTTTAGAGAACTGTGTACCCTCTAGCTGCTGGTGAGATGTAAAAGGGTTAAACGCTAATAATGAGAACAGAAAGGAGCTGCGTTGAAAAGGAAAAATTGAGGTACCATTCAATCCAGCAGGCGCACCAATGGGCCTCTCACCTGAGAAGACCAGAATGAAGAAGACCCGGGCTGCAAAAGCTGCACTGCAGCCTTATTCACAATAGACAAGACAGTGAAGCAACCAAAATGTCCATCAACAGATGAAAGGAAAAAGAAGAAGCGGCCCATGTACACAATGAATACTAGCCATGGAAAACAATGAAACACTGCTCTTTGAGACACCATAGATGATCTTGGAGATAATCACAGAACATGAGGTAAGTCGGAAAGCAAAAGTCCTATATCCTATGATATCACTTATACGCGTTCTCTAGTAACTGACACAAATGAACATATTTCCACAGAGAAAGTCAATCACAGACTTATTAAAAAAACTATGCTTATCTACAAGGAAAGGTGGGGGGGAATGGATAAATGAAGATTAGCGTTACCATATGTATACAAATACATATTATATACATATATCAAAAAGACCGACCATATAGCAAGGAAGGTTTACGGAACACTGTGTAATAATTTACACGGGAAGAGGATCTCTACATAAATAGGTATATAGAATATGTAGATGAACCAGAGTATGTACACCTTGGACAAGCAACATTCTAACCATTACCCCAATTGAAAAAATTAAAACAACCAACTAGGAGTAATGAGACATAAACTTATGGGGGGTTCTCCTGGCACATTCCATTCAAATTTACAACCTAGGCAAACGACTTCCAGAACGGCTCTGCTGCCCTAGTACCCAGATTTGGGAATGGAGAAATGCTGCATCCTTGTGGCCGTTTCCCACAACAGCAGCTTTAAACCCACTGCAAAAGGTCACTAAATATTCACCAATTGCAGGTCTGTAAATGACACCTGCCCTCCAAAAGATACTGAGGTCGAAAATCGACCAAAAAACTCTAGAGTGCAACCTTCCAAAAGAAAATTTGAAGAGGTATATTGTACTCACACCTTTTTTCTTTTTTCTTTTAACAGAAAAGGAAAAGCGTGGAAAAAGGATGAATTGTAGGAATTTTTACAGACATGTAAACCCAAATTACAAAAACCTATCAGCTCACACCAGTCAGAATGGCCATCAACAAAAAATGCGGCAAACGATAAACGCTGACGTGATTGTGAGAAATGCGTACCCTCGATTCTAAGGGGGACGTGGTAAGAGCCACTAATGAAAGCACAATTGAGGTGCCTTGAAAAGGTAACGTTGAGCTACCATACCAATCAATCAATCATACCCACTGCTGGGTCTATCACCTGAGAAAATGAAAATCAAAAATCGCAGGCTGGCAATCCTGCACACTCCAGCAATATTTACCATAGGCAACACTTGGAAGCAACGAAAATGTCCATCAACAGAGGAATGCACCAAGAAGAAGTGGTCCATGTACACAATGGAATATTAGCCATGGAAAACATTGAAGCACTGCTCTTTGAGGCACCATAGATGAGCCTGGAGATAATCACAAAACATGAAGTAGGTCGGAAAGCAAAAGACCTATATCTTATATTATCACTTATGGCATTATCTAATAACTGACACAGATGAACATATTTCTAAAGAGAAAGACACTCACAGGCGTAGAACACAAACTATGCTCATCTAAAAGGAAAGGAGGGGGGAAATTGAGAAATGAAGATTAGTGTTACTATACATATTCAAATACATATTATATACATGTATCAAAAAGACCGAACATATAACAAGGGAGGTCGACGGAACAGTGTAATATTTTACATGGGAAGAGGATCTGTACATTAATAGACATACATAATGTCCAAATGAACCAGATTGTGTACACCTAGGACAAACAGTATTCTAAACTTTACCCAGATTAAAAAAATTTTAAAAACCAAGAAGAAGTAATGAGACATAAACTTATGGGGATTTCTCCTGGCAAATTCCATTCTAATTTACAACCTAGGACAATGACTTCCAGAAAGGCTCTGCTGCCCTAGAACCAGGACTGGGGAATGGAGAAATGCTACCTCCTTGTGGACGTTTCCCACAACAGCAGCTTTGAACCCACTGCAAAAGGTCACTAAATTTTCACCAACTTGCAGTTCTGTAAATTGCGCCTGGCCTCCAGAAAATTTCTGGGGTCAAAAATCGACCAAAAAATTCAGAAGAGGGCAACCTTCGAAGAAGACAATTTCAAGAGCTATATTGTACTCACGGTTTTTTTCTTTTAAGAGAAAAGAAAAAGGCGTAGGAATATGATGAATTTTAAAAATTTTCATGACATGCATACCCATATTACAAAACCCTATCAGCTCACAGCAGTCAGAATGGCCATTAGGAAAAATGCTGCAAAAAATAAACGGTGAAGGGAGTGTGGAGAAATGCGTACCCTCGGCTGTAAGGGGGGGCATGTAAAGAGCCACTAACGAAAACACAACGTAGGTGCTTTGAAAAGGGAAACATTGAGCTACCAGTCCATCAATCACAACCACTGCTTGGCCTATCACCTGAGAAAATGAGAATCAAAAAGTCACAGGCTGGCAAACCAGTATGCCAGCAATATTTACCATAGCCAGCACTTGGAAGCAATGAAAATGTCCATCAACCGAGGAATGCACCAAGAAGAAGTGGTCCACGTACACAATGGAATATTACTCTAATAATAAATATAAATTAAATTTAAAAACAAAGAAAAGCAAGGAGACATCAACATTTGTGGGTTTATCCGGGCACATTGCACTCTAATTTATAACCGAAGAACACCACTGGCCGGTAGGTCTGTTTCCCTAGTACCAGCAAGGGGGAACGTAGAAAGATTGCCGCTCTCTGGCCGTTACCTGCAAAAGCAGGTTTAAAGCCTGAGCTAATGGTCACTTCACATGAACAAGTACTGCAGGGCTGTAAATGAAACCTGCCCTCAAAATGTCTTGAGGGAGATCATGGCCAAAATATTTCAAATGGTGACACATACTTGAAGAAAACACTTTGAAGAAATAAGCTCTCATCACAGCTGGAAAAATAAAAAGGACATGTCTTACAGCTCAATTTCAACGCATTATGAGACACATGCAAATTTCAACCACAAAGAGGTATCAGCTCACACCACTCAGAATAACCATCAGCAAAAACTACAAAGAATAAATGCTGAAGGTGCTGGGAAGAAATGC
>NW_028121623.1:0-19871 GCF_965194805.1 Balaenoptera borealis
CAGAATGGCAGCGCATTTAAAGGTAAAAATTGAGTCACCATATGATCCGGAAGTCCCACTATTGGGCCTTTCACCTGTGAAAGTCAGAATCAAAAAGACACGGGATGGGGCTTCCCTGGTGGTGCAGTGGTTGAGAGTCTGCCTGCCAAGGCAGGGGCCACGGGTTCGATCCCTGGTCTGGGAGGATCCCGCATGCCGCGGAGCAATTGGGCCCGTGAGCCAAAGCTGCTGAGCCTGCGCATCTGGAGCCTGTGCTCCGCAGCGGGAGAGGCCGCGATGGTGGGAGGCCCGCGCACCGTGATGAGGAGTGGCCCCCACTTGCCGCAACTGGAGAAAGCCCTCGCACAGAAACAAGGAACCAGCACAGCCAAAAATAAATAAATAAATTCATTAATTAATTTAAAAAAAAATCTTAAAAAAAAAAAGACACGGGATGGAAAATCGTGTATTGCAGCAGTATTTACAATAGCCAAGACATGGAAGCAAACAAAATGTCCATCAACAGATAAATGGACACAGAAGAAGTGGTACACATACCGAATGGAAGAGTAGCCTCGGGAAAAAAATGAACAATGCCGTTTTCAGGACTACACATGAGCCTAGAAATAATCATATTAGCTTAAGTAAGTCAAGAGGGAATGATAAATATCCTATGATATCTTGTATACATGTTAGCCTAAGGTTGCTACCAATAAACATATTTTCACAGAAAAAGACACTCACAGACTTATAAAACAAACTAATGGTTAGCCAAAATGAAAGGTGGGAGGATGGATAAATTAGGACTATGGGGCTAACATAGATATACTAATGTATGTTAAATGTATATAAACATATAACATATAAACCATATGAATTATATACTCACCAATACATATAAAATATATAAAGACAAAACACCTACCAAATACCAAGGGAGGTCTACTCAACTTTCTGTAATAACATACAAGGTAACAGGATCCGAAGATGACCAGACATATGTATGAATCATTGAGCAGATTCTGTACAGCCAGAAAACCACAACACTCTAATCAAATTTACTCCGATAAGAAATAGAAATTAAATTTAAAAAACAAACATAAGTAAGGTGACATAAACTTCTGGGGGCTTGTCCCAGCACATTCCACTCTAATTTACAACCTTGGAACACTACTTTCAGGAAGACTCTTTTGCACTAGTAACAAGCGTTGAGAACGTAATAATGCTGCCGCCTTGTGGTTGTTTCCCATAACAGCAGCTTTAAACCAAGTGCTAATGGTTGCTTAATAGTCACAAGGACTGCAGGGCTGTAAATGACACCTGCCCTCAACAAATGCCCTGGGGTAGGGAATAGGCAAGAAAATTCTACACATTACAACTTTTTCAAGAAGTCAATACGAAGAGGGAAGTTGTAGTCACTCTTTAAAAAAGAAGGAAAAGAAAAAAGAGGACATGCCTAAAGTTCAGTATAAGGAATTATTAGCCACATGCAAATCCAACGTGAAAACGTTTCAGCTCACACCAGTCAAATGACCATCAGCAAAAAGTCTACAAACTATAAATGCTAAGGGCTTTTAGAGAACTCTGTAATTTCTAGATGCTGGTGGAATGTAAAGTGGTAACAGCACTAACGAAAACTGAACGGAGCTGCTTTAAAACGTAAAAATTGAGCTACCATATGATGCGGCAGGGCACCTTTTGGGCCTATAACCTAAGACCACAAGAATCGGAAAGACAGAGGCAGGCAAATGTGCACTGCAGCAATACTGAAATAGCCAAGACATGGAAACACAAAAAAGGTCCATAATCAGATGAATGGACAAAGAAGAAGTGGTAATATGGACAGAATGGAATATCCGTCACGGAAAAAAATAAAAGAATGGCATATGCAGCACCACAGAGGAGCCTAGAGATAATCACACAACGTGAAGTAAGTCAGAATGAGAAAGACAAATGCCCTATGATGTCCCTTATGTTATCTGAAAATTCATAAAAATGAACATATTTCCATAGAGAAAGGCAATCTCAGATTGAGAAGACAAACTTATGGTTAAGCCAAAGAAAACGTGTGAGGAATGGATAAATTAGGATATTGGGGTTAACACACATATACTAATACATATAAAATATATAATCCCCAAAGACCTATGGAATACCAAGAGTGGTCTACTCAACACTCTGTAACAACCTACATGGAAAAGGACCCAAAGATCAATAAATATAGGTATATGTGTAAATGAACAAGATTCTGTACTCCTACAAAAAAAAATTTTTTTTCAATCAAATTTGCTCTGATAAAAACTACAACTTAAAGAGACAGACAAGAATTACGGAGGTTAAACTTATGGGGGTTTGTCCTGGCACATTCCACTCTAATCTGCAACCTAAAACCACAACTTGCAGCGAAGTTCTGTTTCCCTAGCAAGCAGAGTTGGCAACGTAGAAATCCTGCCACCCAAAAGCCGTTTCCTCAAACAGCAGCTTTAAATCTACTGCTAATGGTCACTAATATTCACAAGGACTGCAGGGCTGTAAATGACTCATGCCCTCAAAAAATGTCCTGGGGAAGGGAATGGCCAAAAAAATCCAAACGCAGCAAATTTTTCAAGAAGGCAGTTAGAAGTTGTACGTTTCGCTCAATCTTAAAAAAAAAGTGAAAAGGACACTGATAAACGCAAAACATCAGGAAATATGAGACGCATGCAAATCCAATCTACACAAAGGTATCACCTCACACCAGTCAGAATGACCATCAGCAAAAAGTCTACAAACAATAGATGTTGAAGAAGTTGTGGAGAATAGCGTAACCTCTCGGTCTAAGTGGGATGTAAACTGGTAACGGCCAATAATAGGAACAGAATGGCAGCGCATTTAAAGGTAAAAATTGAGTCACCATATGATCCGGAAGTCCCACTATTGGGCCTTTCACCTGTGAAAGTCAGAATCAAAAAGACACGGGATGGGGCTTCCCTGGTGGTGCAGTGGTTGAGAGTCTGCCTGCCAAGGCAGGGGCCACGGGTTCGATCCCTGGTCTGGGAGGATCCCGCATGCCGCGGAGCAATTGGGCCCGTGAGCCAAAGCTGCTGAGCCTGCGCATCTGGAGCCTGTGCTCCGCAGCGGGAGAGGCCGCGATGGTGGGAGGCCCGCGCACCGTGATGAGGAGTGGCCCCCACTTGCCGCAACTGGAGAAAGCCCTCGCACAGAAACAAGGAACCAGCACAGCCAAAAATAAATAAATAAATTCATTAATTAATTAAAAAAAAAATCTTAAAAAAAAAAAGACACGGGATGGAAAATCGTGTATTGCAGCAGTATTTACAATAGCCAAGACATGGAAGCAAACAAAATGTCCATCAACAGATAAATGGACACAGAAGAAGTGGTACACATACCGAATGGAAGAGTAGCCTCGGGAAAAAAATGAACAATGCCGTTTTCAGGACTACACATGAGCCTAGAAATAATCATATTAGCTTAAGTAAGTCAAGAGGGAATGATAAATATCCTATGATATCTTGTATACATGTTAGCCTAAGGTTGCTACCAATAAACATATTTTCACAGAAAAAGACACTCACAGACTTATAAAACAAACTAATGGTTAGCCAAAATGAAAGGTGGGAGGATGGATAAATTAGGACTATGGGGCTAACATAGATATACTAATGTATGTTAAATGTATATAAACATATAACATATAAACCATATGAATTATATACTCACCAATACATATAAAATATATAAAGACAAAACACCTACCAAATACCAAGGGAGGTCTACTCAACTTTCTGTAATAACATACAAGGTAACAGGATCCGAAGATGACCAGACATATGTATGAATCATTGAGCAGATTCTGTACAGCCAGAAAACCACAACACTCTAATCAAATTTACTCCGATAAGAAATAGAAATTAAATTTAAAAAACAAACATAAGTAAGGTGACATAAACTTCTGGGGGCTTGTCCCAGCACATTCCACTCTAATTTACAACCTTGGAACACTACTTTCAGGAAGACTCTTTTGCACTAGTAACAAGCGTTGAGAACGTAATAATGCTGCCGCCTTGTGGTTGTTTCCCATAACAGCAGCTTTAAACCAAGTGCTAATGGTTGCTTAATAGTCACAAGGACTGCAGGGCTGTAAATGACACCTGCCCTCAACAAATGCCCTGGGGTAGGGAATAGGCAAGAAAATTCTACACATTACAACTTTTTCAAGAAGTCAATACGAAGAGGGAAGTTGTAGTCACTCTTTAAAAAAGAAGGAAAAGAAAAAAGAGGACATGCCTAAAGTTCAGTATAAGGAATTATTAGCCACATGCAAATCCAACGTGAAAACGTTTCAGCTCACACCAGTCAAATGACCATCAGCAAAAAGTCTACAAACTATAAATGCTAAGGGCTTTTAGAGAACTCTGTAATTTCTAGATGCTGGTGGAATGTAAAGTGGTAACAGCACTAACGAAAACTGAACGGAGCTGCTTTAAAACGTAAAAATTGAGCTACCATATGATGCGGCAGGGCACCTTTTGGGCCTATAACCTAAGACCACAAGAATCGGAAAGACAGAGGCAGGCAAATGTGCACTGCAGCAATACTGAAATAGCCAAGACATGGAAACACAAAAAAGGTCCATAATCAGATGAATGGACAAAGAAGAAGTGGTAATATGGACAGAATGGAATATCCGTCACGGAAAAAAATAAAAGAATGGCATATGCAGCACCACAGAGGAGCCTAGAGATAATCACACAACGTGAAGTAAGTCAGAATGAGAAAGACAAATGCCCTATGATGTCCCTTATGTTATCTGAAAATTCATAAAAATGAACATATTTCCATAGAGAAAGGCAATCTCAGATTGAGAAGACAAACTTATGGTTAAGCCAAAGAAAACGTGTGAGGAATGGATAAATTAGGATATTGGGGTTAACACACATATACTAATACATATAAAATATATAACCCCCAAAGACCTATGGAATACCAAGAGTGGTCTACTCAACACTCTGTAACAACCTACATGGAAAAGGACCCAAAGATCAATAAATATAGGTATATGTGTAAATGAACAAGATTCTGTACTCCTACAAAAAAAAAATTTTTTTCAATCAAATTTGCTCTGATAAAAACTACAACTTAAAGAGACAGACAAGAATTACGGAGGTTAAACTTATGGGGGTTTGTCCTGGCACATTCCACTCTAATCTGCAACCTAAAACCACAACTTGCAGCGAAGTTCTGTTTCCCTAGCAAGCAGAGTTGGCAACGTAGAAATCCTGCCACCCAAAAGCCGTTTCCTCAAACAGCAGCTTTAAATCTACTGCTAATGGTCACTAATATTCACAAGGACTGCAGGGCTGTAAATGACTCATGCCCTCAAAAAATGTCCTGGGGAAGGGAATGGCCAAAAGAATCCAAACGCAGCAAATTTTTCAAGAAGGCAGTTAGAAGTTGTACGTTTCGCTCAATCTTAAAAAAAAAGTGAAAAGGACACTGATAAACGCAAAACATCAGGAAATATGAGACGCATGCAAATCCAATCTACACAAAGGTATCACCTCACACCAGTCAGAATGACCATCAGCAAAAAGTCTACAAACAATAGATGTTGAAGAAGTTGTGGAGAATAGCGTAACCTCTCGGTCTAAGTGGGATGTAAACTGGTAACGGCCAATAATAGGAACAGAATGGCAGCGCATTTAAAGGTAAAAATTGAGTCACCATATGATCCGGAAGTCCCACTATTGGGCCTTTCACCTGTGAAAGTCAGAATCAAAAAGACACGGGATGGGGCTTCCCTGGTGGTGCAGTGGTTGAGAGTCTGCCTGCCAAGGCAGGGGCCACGGGTTCGATCCCTGGTCTGGGAGGATCCCGCATGCCGCGGAGCAATTGGGCCCGTGAGCCAAAGCTGCTGAGCCTGCGCATCTGGAGCCTGTGCTCCGCAGCGGGAGAGGCCGCGATGGTGGGAGGCCCGCGCACCGTGATGAGGAGTGGCCCCCACTTGCCGCAACTGGAGAAAGCCCTCGCACAGAAACAAGGAACCAGCACAGCCAAAAATAAATAAATAAATTCATTAATTAATTTAAAAAAAAATCTTAAAAAAAAAAAGACACGGGATGGAAAATCGTGTATTGCAGCAGTATTTACAATAGCCAAGACATGGAAGCAAACAAAATGTCCATCAACAGATAAATGGACACAGAAGAAGTGGTACACATACCGAATGGAAGAGTAGCCTCGGGAAAAAAATGAACAATGCCGTTTTCAGGACTACACATGAGCCTAGAAATAATCATATTAGCTTAAGTAAGTCAAGAGGGAATGATAAATATCCTATGATATCTTGTATACATGTTAGCCTAAGGTTGCTACCAATAAACATATTTTCACAGAAAAAGACACTCACAGACTTATAAAACAAACTAATGGTTAGCCAAAATGAAAGGTGGGAGGATGGATAAATTAGGACTATGGGGCTAACATAGATATACTAATGTATGTTAAATGTATATAAACATATAACATATAAACCATATGAATTATATACTCACCAATACATATAAAATATATAAAGACAAAACACCTACCAAATACCAAGGGAGGTCTACTCAACTTTCTGTAATAACATACAAGGTAACAGGATCCGAAGATGACCAGACATATGTATGAATCATTGAGCAGATTCTGTACAGCCAGAAAACCACAACACTCTAATCAAATTTACTCCGATAAGAAATAGAAATTAAATTTAAAAAACAAACATAAGTAAGGTGACATAAACTTCTGGGGGCTTGTCCCAGCACATTCCACTCTAATTTACAACCTTGGAACACTACTTTCAGGAAGACTCTTTTGCACTAGTAACAAGCGTTGAGAACGTAATAATGCTGCCGCCTTGTGGTTGTTTCCCATAACAGCAGCTTTAAACCAAGTGCTAATGGTTGCTTAATAGTCACAAGGACTGCAGGGCTGTAAATGACACCTGCCCTCAACAAATGCCCTGGGGTAGGGAATAGGCAAGAAAATTCTACACATTACAACTTTTTCAAGAAGTCAATACGAAGAGGGAAGTTGTAGTCACTCTTTAAAAAAGAAGGAAAAGAAAAAAGAGGACATGCCTAAAGTTCAGTATAAGGAATTATTAGCCACATGCAAATCCAACGTGAAAACGTTTCAGCTCACACCAGTCAAATGACCATCAGCAAAAAGTCTACAAACTATAAATGCTAAGGGCTTTTAGAGAACTCTGTAATTTCTAGATGCTGGTGGAATGTAAAGTGGTAACAGCACTAACGAAAACTGAACGGAGCTGCTTTAAAACGTAAAAATTGAGCTACCATATGATGCGGCAGGGCACCTTTTGGGCCTATAACCTAAGACCACAAGAATCGGAAAGACAGAGGCAGGCAAATGTGCACTGCAGCAATACTGAAATAGCCAAGACATGGAAACACAAAAAAGGTCCATAATCAGATGAATGGACAAAGAAGAAGTGGTAATATGGACAGAATGGAATATCCGTCACGGAAAAAAATAAAAGAATGGCATATGCAGCACCACAGAGGAGCCTAGAGATAATCACACAACGTGAAGTAAGTCAGAATGAGAAAGACAAATGCCCTATGATGTCCCTTATGTTATCTGAAAATTCATAAAAATGAACATATTTCCATAGAGAAAGGCAATCTCAGATTGAGAAGACAAACTTATGGTTAAGCCAAAGAAAACGTGTGAGGAATGGATAAATTAGGATATTGGGGTTAACACACATATACTAATACATATAAAATATATAATCCCCAAAGACCTATGGAATACCAAGAGTGGTCTACTCAACACTCTGTAACAACCTACATGGAAAAGGACCCAAAGATCAATAAATATAGGTATATGTGTAAATGAACAAGATTCTGTACTCCTACAAAAAAAAAATTTTTTTCAATCAAATTTGCTCTGATAAAAACTACAACTTAAAGAGACAGACAAGAATTACGGAGGTTAAACTTATGGGGGTTTGTCCTGGCACATTCCACTCTAATCTGCAACCTAAAACCACAACTTGCAGCGAAGTTCTGTTTCCCTAGCAAGCAGAGTTGGCAACGTAGAAATCCTGCCACCCAAAAGCCGTTTCCTCAAACAGCAGCTTTAAATCTACTGCTAATGGTCACTAATATTCACAAGGACTGCAGGGCTGTAAATGACTCATGCCCTCAAAAAATGTCCTGGGGAAGGGAATGGCCAAAAGAATCCAAACGCAGCAAATTTTTCAAGAAGGCAGTTAGAAGTTGTACGTTTCGCTCAATCTTAAAAAAAAAGTGAAAAGGACACTGATAAACGCAAAACATCAGGAAATATGAGACGCATGCAAATCCAATCTACACAAAGGTATCACCTCACACCAGTCAGAATGACCATCAGCAAAAAGTCTACAAACAATAGATGTTGAAGAAGTTGTGGAGAATAGCGTAACCTCTCGGTCTAAGTGGGATGTAAACTGGTAACGGCCAATAATAGGAACAGAATGGCAGCGCATTTAAAGGTAAAAATTGAGTCACCATATGATCCGGAAGTCCCACTATTGGGCCTTTCACCTGTGAAAGTCAGAATCAAAAAGACACGGGATGGGGCTTCCCTGGTGGTGCAGTGGTTGAGAGTCTGCCTGCCAAGGCAGGGGCCACGGGTTCGATCCCTGGTCTGGGAGGATCCCGCATGCCGCGGAGCAATTGGGCCCGTGAGCCAAAGCTGCTGAGCCTGCGCATCTGGAGCCTGTGCTCCGCAGCGGGAGAGGCCGCGATGGTGGGAGGCCCGCGCACCGTGATGAGGAGTGGCCCCCACTTGCCGCAACTGGAGAAAGCCCTCGCACAGAAACAAGGAACCAGCACAGCCAAAAATAAATAAATAAATTCATTAATTAATTTAAAAAAAAATCTTAAAAAAAAAAAGACACGGGATGGAAAATCGTGTATTGCAGCAGTATTTACAATAGCCAAGACATGGAAGCAAACAAAATGTCCATCAACAGATAAATGGACACAGAAGAAGTGGTACACATACCGAATGGAAGAGTAGCCTCGGGAAAAAAATGAACAATGCCGTTTTCAGGACTACACATGAGCCTAGAAATAATCATATTAGCTTAAGTAAGTCAAGAGGGAATGATAAATATCCTATGATATCTTGTATACATGTTAGCCTAAGGTTGCTACCAATAAACATATTTTCACAGAAAAAGACACTCACAGACTTATAAAACAAACTAATGGTTAGCCAAAATGAAAGGTGGGAGGATGGATAAATTAGGACTATGGGGCTAACATAGATATACTAATGTATGTTAAATGTATATAAACATATAACATATAAACCATATGAATTATATACTCACCAATACATATAAAATATATAAAGACAAAACACCTACCAAATACCAAGGGAGGTCTACTCAACTTTCTGTAATAACATACAAGGTAACAGGATCCGAAGATGACCAGACATATGTATGAATCATTGAGCAGATTCTGTACAGCCAGAAAACCACAACACTCTAATCAAATTTACTCCGATAAGAAATAGAAATTAAATTTAAAAAACAAACATAAGTAAGGTGACATAAACTTCTGGGGGCTTGTCCCAGCACATTCCACTCTAATTTACAACCTTGGAACACTACTTTCAGGAAGACTCTTTTGCACTAGTAACAAGCGTTGAGAACGTAATAATGCTGCCGCCTTGTGGTTGTTTCCCATAACAGCAGCTTTAAACCAAGTGCTAATGGTTGCTTAATAGTCACAAGGACTGCAGGGCTGTAAATGACACCTGCCCTCAACAAATGCCCTGGGGTAGGGAATAGGCAAGAAAATTCTACACATTACAACTTTTTCAAGAAGTCAATACGAAGAGGGAAGTTGTAGTCACTCTTTAAAAAAGAAGGAAAAGAAAAAAGAGGACATGCCTAAAGTTCAGTATAAGGAATTATTAGCCACATGCAAATCCAACGTGAAAACGTTTCAGCTCACACCAGTCAAATGACCATCAGCAAAAAGTCTACAAACTATAAATGCTAAGGGCTTTTAGAGAACTCTGTAATTTCTAGATGCTGGTGGAATGTAAAGTGGTAACAGCACTAACGAAAACTGAACGGAGCTGCTTTAAAACGTAAAAATTGAGCTACCATATGATGCGGCAGGGCACCTTTTGGGCCTATAACCTAAGACCACAAGAATCGGAAAGACAGAGGCAGGCAAATGTGCACTGCAGCAATACTGAAATAGCCAAGACATGGAAACACAAAAAAGGTCCATAATCAGATGAATGGACAAAGAAGAAGTGGTAATATGGACAGAATGGAATATCCGTCACGGAAAAAAATAAAAGAATGGCATATGCAGCACCACAGAGGAGCCTAGAGATAATCACACAACGTGAAGTAAGTCAGAATGAGAAAGACAAATGCCCTATGATGTCCCTTATGTTATCTGAAAATTCATAAAAATGAACATATTTCCATAGAGAAAGGCAATCTCAGATTGAGAAGACAAACTTATGGTTAAGCCAAAGAAAACGTGTGAGGAATGGATAAATTAGGATATTGGGGTTAACACACATATACTAATACATATAAAATATATAATCCCCAAAGACCTATGGAATACCAAGAGTGGTCTACTCAACACTCTGTAACAACCTACATGGAAAAGGACCCAAAGATCAATAAATATAGGTATATGTGTAAATGAACAAGATTCTGTACTCCTACAAAAAAAAAATTTTTTTCAATCAAATTTGCTCTGATAAAAACTACAACTTAAAGAGACAGACAAGAATTACGGAGGTTAAACTTATGGGGGTTTGTCCTGGCACATTCCACTCTAATCTGCAACCTAAAACCACAACTTGCAGCGAAGTTCTGTTTCCCTAGCAAGCAGAGTTGGCAACGTAGAAATCCTGCCACCCAAAAGCCGTTTCCTCAAACAGCAGCTTTAAATCTACTGCTAATGGTCACTAATATTCACAAGGACTGCAGGGCTGTAAATGACTCATGCCCTCAAAAAATGTCCTGGGGAAGGGAATGGCCAAAAGAATCCAAACGCAGCAAATTTTTCAAGAAGGCAGTTAGAAGTTGTACGTTTCGCTCAATCTTAAAAAAAAAGTGAAAAGGACACTGATAAACGCAAAACATCAGGAAATATGAGACGCATGCAAATCCAATCTACACAAAGGTATCACCTCACACCAGTCAGAATGACCATCAGCAAAAAGTCTACAAACAATAGATGTTGAAGAAGTTGTGGAGAATAGCGTAACCTCTCGGTCTAAGTGGGATGTAAACTGGTAACGGCCAATAATAGGAACAGAATGGCAGCGCATTTAAAGGTAAAAATTGAGTCACCATATGATCCGGAAGTCCCACTATTGGGCCTTTCACCTGTGAAAGTCAGAATCAAAAAGACACGGGATGGGGCTTCCCTGGTGGTGCAGTGGTTGAGAGTCTGCCTGCCAAGGCAGGGGCCACGGGTTCGATCCCTGGTCTGGGAGGATCCCGCATGCCGCGGAGCAATTGGGCCCGTGAGCCAAAGCTGCTGAGCCTGCGCATCTGGAGCCTGTGCTCCGCAGCGGGAGAGGCCGCGATGGTGGGAGGCCCGCGCACCGTGATGAGGAGTGGCCCCCACTTGCCGCAACTGGAGAAAGCCCTCGCACAGAAACAAGGAACCAGCACAGCCAAAAATAAATAAATAAATTCATTAATTAATTTAAAAAAAAATCTTAAAAAAAAAAAGACACGGGATGGAAAATCGTGTATTGCAGCAGTATTTACAATAGCCAAGACATGGAAGCAAACAAAATGTCCATCAACAGATAAATGGACACAGAAGAAGTGGTACACATACCGAATGGAAGAGTAGCCTCGGGAAAAAAATGAACAATGCCGTTTTCAGGACTACACATGAGCCTAGAAATAATCATATTAGCTTAAGTAAGTCAAGAGGGAATGATAAATATCCTATGATATCTTGTATACATGTTAGCCTAAGGTTGCTACCAATAAACATATTTTCACAGAAAAAGACACTCACAGACTTATAAAACAAACTAATGGTTAGCCAAAATGAAAGGTGGGAGGATGGATAAATTAGGACTATGGGGCTAACATAGATATACTAATGTATGTTAAATGTATATAAACATATAACATATAAACCATATGAATTATATACTCACCAATACATATAAAATATATAAAGACAAAACACCTACCAAATACCAAGGGAGGTCTACTCAACTTTCTGTAATAACATACAAGGTAACAGGATCCGAAGATGACCAGACATATGTATGAATCATTGAGCAGATTCTGTACAGCCAGAAAACCACAACACTCTAATCAAATTTACTCCGATAAGAAATAGAAATTAAATTTAAAAAACAAACATAAGTAAGGTGACATAAACTTCTGGGGGCTTGTCCCAGCACATTCCACTCTAATTTACAACCTTGGAACACTACTTTCAGGAAGACTCTTTTGCACTAGTAACAAGCGTTGAGAACGTAATAATGCTGCCGCCTTGTGGTTGTTTCCCATAACAGCAGCTTTAAACCAAGTGCTAATGGTTGCTTAATAGTCACAAGGACTGCAGGGCTGTAAATGACACCTGCCCTCAACAAATGCCCTGGGGTAGGGAATAGGCAAGAAAATTCTACACATTACAACTTTTTCAAGAAGTCAATACGAAGAGGGAAGTTGTAGTCACTCTTTAAAAAAGAAGGAAAAGAAAAAAGAGGACATGCCTAAAGTTCAGTATAAGGAATTATTAGCCACATGCAAATCCAACGTGAAAACGTTTCAGCTCACACCAGTCAAATGACCATCAGCAAAAAGTCTACAAACTATAAATGCTAAGGGCTTTTAGAGAACTCTGTAATTTCTAGATGCTGGTGGAATGTAAAGTGGTAACAGCACTAACGAAAACTGAACGGAGCTGCTTTAAAACGTAAAAATTGAGCTACCATATGATGCGGCAGGGCACCTTTTGGGCCTATAACCTAAGACCACAAGAATCGGAAAGACAGAGGCAGGCAAATGTGCACTGCAGCAATACTGAAATAGCCAAGACATGGAAACACAAAAAAGGTCCATAATCAGATGAATGGACAAAGAAGAAGTGGTAATATGGACAGAATGGAATATCCGTCACGGAAAAAAATAAAAGAATGGCATATGCAGCACCACAGAGGAGCCTAGAGATAATCACACAACGTGAAGTAAGTCAGAATGAGAAAGACAAATGCCCTATGATGTCCCTTATGTTATCTGAAAATTCATAAAAATGAACATATTTCCATAGAGAAAGGCAATCTCAGATTGAGAAGACAAACTTATGGTTAAGCCAAAGAAAACGTGTGAGGAATGGATAAATTAGGATATTGGGGTTAACACACATATACTAATACATATAAAATATATAATCCCCAAAGACCTATGGAATACCAAGAGTGGTCTACTCAACACTCTGTAACAACCTACATGGAAAAGGACCCAAAGATCAATAAATATAGGTATATGTGTAAATGAACAAGATTCTGTACTCCTACAAAAAAAAAATTTTTTTCAATCAAATTTGCTCTGATAAAAACTACAACTTAAAGAGACAGACAAGAATTACGGAGGTTAAACTTATGGGGGTTTGTCCTGGCACATTCCACTCTAATCTGCAACCTAAAACCACAACTTGCAGCGAAGTTCTGTTTCCCTAGCAAGCAGAGTTGGCAACGTAGAAATCCTGCCACCCAAAAGCCGTTTCCTCAAACAGCAGCTTTAAATCTACTGCTAATGGTCACTAATATTCACAAGGACTGCAGGGCTGTAAATGACTCATGCCCTCAAAAAATGTCCTGGGGAAGGGAATGGCCAAAAGAATCCAAACGCAGCAAATTTTTCAAGAAGGCAGTTAGAAGTTGTACGTTTCGCTCAATCTTAAAAAAAAAGTGAAAAGGACACTGATAAACGCAAAACATCAGGAAATATGAGACGCATGCAAATCCAATCTACACAAAGGTATCACCTCACACCAGTCAGAATGACCATCAGCAAAAAGTCTACAAACAATAGATGTTGAAGAAGTTGTGGAGAATAGCGTAACCTCTCGGTCTAAGTGGGATGTAAACTGGTAACGGCCAATAATAGGAACAGAATGGCAGCGCATTTAAAGGTAAAAATTGAGTCACCATATGATCCGGAAGTCCCACTATTGGGCCTTTCACCTGTGAAAGTCAGAATCAAAAAGACACGGGATGGGGCTTCCCTGGTGGTGCAGTGGTTGAGAGTCTGCCTGCCAAGGCAGGGGCCACGGGTTCGATCCCTGGTCTGGGAGGATCCCGCATGCCGCGGAGCAATTGGGCCCGTGAGCCAAAGCTGCTGAGCCTGCGCATCTGGAGCCTGTGCTCCGCAGCGGGAGAGGCCGCGATGGTGGGAGGCCCGCGCACCGTGATGAGGAGTGGCCCCCACTTGCCGCAACTGGAGAAAGCCCTCGCACAGAAACAAGGAACCAGCACAGCCAAAAATAAATAAATAAATTCATTAATTAATTTAAAAAAAAATCTTAAAAAAAAAAAGACACGGGATGGAAAATCGTGTATTGCAGCAGTATTTACAATAGCCAAGACATGGAAGCAAACAAAATGTCCATCAACAGATAAATGGACACAGAAGAAGTGGTACACATACCGAATGGAAGAGTAGCCTCGGGAAAAAAATGAACAATGCCGTTTTCAGGACTACACATGAGCCTAGAAATAATCATATTAGCTTAAGTAAGTCAAGAGGGAATGATAAATATCCTATGATATCTTGTATACATGTTAGCCTAAGGTTGCTACCAATAAACATATTTTCACAGAAAAAGACACTCACAGACTTATAAAACAAACTAATGGTTAGCCAAAATGAAAGGTGGGAGGATGGATAAATTAGGACTATGGGGCTAACATAGATATACTAATGTATGTTAAATGTATATAAACATATAACATATAAACCATATGAATTATATACTCACCAATACATATAAAATATATAAAGACAAAACACCTACCAAATACCAAGGGAGGTCTACTCAACTTTCTGTAATAACATACAAGGTAACAGGATCCGAAGATGACCAGACATATGTATGAATCATTGAGCAGATTCTGTACAGCCAGAAAACCACAACACTCTAATCAAATTTACTCCGATAAGAAATAGAAATTAAATTTAAAAAACAAACATAAGTAAGGTGACATAAACTTCTGGGGGCTTGTCCCAGCACATTCCACTCTAATTTACAACCTTGGAACACTACTTTCAGGAAGACTCTTTTGCACTAGTAACAAGCGTTGAGAACGTAATAATGCTGCCGCCTTGTGGTTGTTTCCCATAACAGCAGCTTTAAACCAAGTGCTAATGGTTGCTTAATAGTCACAAGGACTGCAGGGCTGTAAATGACACCTGCCCTCAACAAATGCCCTGGGGTAGGGAATAGGCAAGAAAATTCTACACATTACAACTTTTTCAAGAAGTCAATACGAAGAGGGAAGTTGTAGTCACTCTTTAAAAAAGAAGGAAAAGAAAAAAGAGGACATGCCTAAAGTTCAGTATAAGGAATTATTAGCCACATGCAAATCCAACGTGAAAACGTTTCAGCTCACACCAGTCAAATGACCATCAGCAAAAAGTCTACAAACTATAAATGCTAAGGGCTTTTAGAGAACTCTGTAATTTCTAGATGCTGGTGGAATGTAAAGTGGTAACAGCACTAACGAAAACTGAACGGAGCTGCTTGAAAACGTAAAAATTGAGCTACCATATGATGCGGCAGGGCACCTTTTGGGCCTATAACCTAAGACCACAAGAATCGGAAAGACAGAGGCAGGCAAATGTGCACTGCAGCAATACTGAAATAGCCAAGACATGGAAACACAAAAAAGGTCCATAATCAGATGAATGGACAAAGAAGAAGTGGTAATATGGACAGAATGGAATATCCGTCACGGAAAAAAATAAAAGAATGGCATATGCAGCACCACAGAGGAGCCTAGAGATAATCACACAACGTGAAGTAAGTCAGAATGAGAAAGACAAATGCCCTATGATGTCCCTTATGTTATCTGAAAATTCATAAAAATGAACATATTTCCATAGAGAAAGGCAATCTCAGATTGAGAAGACAAACTTATGGTTAAGCCAAAGAAAACGTGTGAGGAATGGATAAATTAGGATATTGGGGTTAACACACATATACTAATACATATAAAATATATAATCCCCAAAGACCTATGGAATACCAAGAGTGGTCTACTCAACACTCTGTAACAACCTACATGGAAAAGGACCCAAAGATCAATAAATATAGGTATATGTGTAAATGAACAAGATTCTGTACTCCTACAAAAAAAAAATTTTTTTCAATCAAATTTGCTCTGATAAAAACTACAACTTAAAGAGACAGACAAGAATTACGGAGGTTAAACTTATGGGGGTTTGTCCTGGCACATTCCACTCTAATCTGCAACCTAAAACCACAACTTGCAGCGAAGTTCTGTTTCCCTAGCAAGCAGAGTTGGCAACGTAGAAATCCTGCCACCCAAAAGCCGTTTCCTCAAACAGCAGCTTTAAATCTACTGCTAATGGTCACTAATATTCACAAGGACTGCAGGGCTGTAAATGACTCATGCCCTCAAAAAATGTCCTGGGGAAGGGAATGGCCAAAAGAATCCAAACGCAGCAAATTTTTCAAGAAGGCAGTTAGAAGTTGTACGTTTCGCTCAATCTTAAAAAAAAAGTGAAAAGGACACTGATAAACGCAAAACATCAGGAAATATGAGACGCATGCAAATCCAATCTACACAAAGGTATCACCTCACACCAGTCAGAATGACCATCAGCAAAAAGTCTACAAACAATAGATGTTGAAGAAGTTGTGGAGAATAGCGTAACCTCTCGGTCTAAGTGGGATGTAAACTGGTAACGGCCAATAATAGGAACAGAATGGCAGCGCATTTAAAGGTAAAAATTGAGTCACCATATGATCCGGAAGTCCCACTATTGGGCCTTTCACCTGTGAAAGTCAGAATCAAAAAGACACGGGATGGGGCTTCCCTGGTGGTGCAGTGGTTGAGAGTCTGCCTGCCAAGGCAGGGGCCACGGGTTCGATCCCTGGTCTGGGAGGATCCCGCATGCCGCGGAGCAATTGGGCCCGTGAGCCAAAGCTGCTGAGCCTGCGCATCTGGAGCCTGTGCTCCGCAGCGGGAGAGGCCGCGATGGTGGGAGGCCCGCGCACCGTGATGAGGAGTGGCCCCCACTTGCCGCAACTGGAGAAAGCCCTCGCACAGAAACAAGGAACCAGCACAGCCAAAAATAAATAAATAAATTCATTAATTAATTTAAAAAAAAATCTTAAAAAAAAAAAGACACGGGATGGAAAATCGTGTATTGCAGCAGTATTTACAATAGCCAAGACATGGAAGCAAACAAAATGTCCATCAACAGATAAATGGACACAGAAGAAGTGGTACACATACCGAATGGAAGAGTAGCCTCGGGAAAAAAATGAACAATGCCGTTTTCAGGACTACACATGAGCCTAGAAATAATCATATTAGCTTAAGTAAGTCAAGAGGGAATGATAAATATCCTATGATATCTTGTATACATGTTAGCCTAAGGTTGCTACCAATAAACATATTTTCACAGAAAAAGACACTCACAGACTTATAAAACAAACTAATGGTTAGCCAAAATGAAAGGTGGGAGGATGGATAAATTAGGACTATGGGGCTAACATAGATATACTAATGTATGTTAAATGTATATAAACATATAACATATAAACCATATGAATTATATACTCACCAATACATATAAAATATATAAAGACAAAACACCTACCAAATACCAAGGGAGGTCTACTCAACTTTCTGTAATAACATACAAGGTAACAGGATCCGAAGATGACCAGACATATGTATGAATCATTGAGCAGATTCTGTACAGCCAGAAAACCACAACACTCTAATCAAATTTACTCCGATAAGAAATAGAAATTAAATTTAAAAAACAAACATAAGTAAGGTGACATAAACTTCTGGGGGCTTGTCCCAGCACATTCCACTCTAATTTACAACCTTGGAACACTACTTTCAGGAAGACTCTTTTGCACTAGTAACAAGCGTTGAGAACGTAATAATGCTGCCGCCTTGTGGTTGTTTCCCATAACAGCAGCTTTAAACCAAGTGCTAATGGTTGCTTAATAGTCACAAGGACTGCAGGGCTGTAAATGACACCTGCCCTCAACAAATGCCCTGGGGTAGGGAATAGGCAAGAAAATTCTACACATTACAACTTTTTCAAGAAGTCAATACGAAGAGGGAAGTTGTAGTCACTCTTTAAAAAAGAAGGAAAAGAAAAAAGAGGACATGCCTAAAGTTCAGTATAAGGAATTATTAGCCACATGCAAATCCAACGTGAAAACGTTTCAGCTCACACCAGTCAAATGACCATCAGCAAAAAGTCTACAAACTATAAATGCTAAGGGCTTTTAGAGAACTCTGTAATTTCTAGATGCTGGTGGAATGTAAAGTGGTAACAGCACTAACGAAAACTGAACGGAGCTGCTTTAAAACGTAAAAATTGAGCTACCATATGATGCGGCAGGGCACCTTTTGGGCCTATAACCTAAGACCACAAGAATCGGAAAGACAGAGGCAGGCAAATGTGCACTGCAGCAATACTGAAATAGCCAAGACATGGAAACACAAAAAAGGTCCATAATCAGATGAATGGACAAAGAAGAAGTGGTAATATGGACAGAATGGAATATCCGTCACGGAAAAAAATAAAAGAATGGCATATGCAGCACCACAGAGGAGCCTAGAGATAATCACACAACGTGAAGTAAGTCAGAATGAGAAAGACAAATGCCCTATGATGTCCCTTATGTTATCTGAAAATTCATAAAAATGAACATATTTCCATAGAGAAAGGCAATCTCAGATTGAGAAGACAAACTTATGGTTAAGCCAAAGAAAACGTGTGAGGAATGGATAAATTAGGATATTGGGGTTAACACACATATACTAATACATATAAAATATATAATCCCCAAAGACCTATGGAATACCAAGAGTGGTCTACTCAACACTCTGTAACAACCTACATGGAAAAGGACCCAAAGATCAATAAATATAGGTATATGTGTAAATGAACAAGATTCTGTACTCCTACAAAAAAAAAATTTTTTTCAATCAAATTTGCTCTGATAAAAACTACAACTTAAAGAGACAGACAAGAATTACGGAGGTTAAACTTATGGGGGTTTGTCCTGGCACATTCCACTCTAATCTGCAACCTAAAACCACAACTTGCAGCGAAGTTCTGTTTCCCTAGCAAGCAGAGTTGGCAACGTAGAAATCCTGCCACCCAAAAGCCGTTTCCTCAAACAGCAGCTTTAAATCTACTGCTAATGGTCACTAATATTCACAAGGACTGCAGGGCTGTAAATGACTCATGCCCTCAAAAAATGTCCTGGGGAAGGGAATGGCCAAAAGAATCCAAACGCAGCAAATTTTTCAAGAAGGCAGTTAGAAGTTGTACGTTTCGCTCAATCTTAAAAAAAAAGTGAAAAGGACACTGATAAACGCAAAACATCAGGAAATATGAGACGCATGCAAATCCAATCTACACAAAGGTATCACCTCACACCAGTCAGAATGACCATCAGCAAAAAGTCTACAAACAATAGATGTTGAAGAAGTTGTGGAGAATAGCGTAACCTCTCGGTCTAAGTGGGATGTAAACTGGTAACGGCCAATAATAGGAACAGAATGGCAGCGCATTTAAAGGTAAAAATTGA
>NW_028121622.1:0-19844 GCF_965194805.1 Balaenoptera borealis
GACATTGTACAAATGAAGGACTCGAAACCCTGTGGTTGGATAAGGAATTCTGGAAGGAAGGTATCCTCACCCAAGGAGAGAAGGTTCCTATACTTCTATAACATCACATCCCTGTACAATTCCCATTGATCTTGGTCCATGCTTTCTCACTCCTCTTGACAGAAATCTATGGCCACATCCTGGAATGTCAGCAGTCCCTGAAATTAAAAGTACACATGCCATGTGGCCACGGGAAGAGTTCATAATATGACCCAAGAAGAAAACAGCAAGTTAAGAGAAGGTTTTAATTTACAAGAGTGTCTTCAATTATCCACTAATATATATATATATATAATATATATATATATATATATATATATATATATATATATATATATATTTTACAAAGTAACTTTCTCTACCTTATTTCTAACTACAAGAAAAGAGTATGGCATGTGATCCACAAAACCAGTATAGAGACTATACTTGTCTGGAAAAGAAATGATAAAATGATGGTTTCAACACAGGCATATGCATTTTTGAGTGTTTTATTTATATCAAACTGGATAAAATGTGTGTATTTCTCATAGAGAAAAGACCTGTCGAGGTAGAAATGTACCTTTCAACTATTCATGGGTACACAAGTACACTGGGGAGATTGTAAAAGGGCAGATTGTGATTCAGTAGGTCCGGTGGGCCTGAGTTCTATTTTTTTAACAAGCTCATTTTTAAGTAGTGATGCCACAGTCTCTGATTCATTAACCACAACTGTGAATATCAGAGACATAATTAGAAAGGTAAAAATTCATATTTAATTTTGAACTTAAAGTGTTTTATGGATTTTACACCTTTAATAGAATAGTGAGCACAGCAGCAACAATCATTTGTGAATATTTACTATAGACTGTGTATCTTTCTAACTTTTTGTGTAGGATTCCAGGAAAAAGGCCTGGGCTGCGGCCACAGTGGGCGTGGCCCCCAGGCCGGGCCGCCCCTCCAGGACCCCCGACGGGGCCCTGTGCTCCTGGCGGCTCCCTCCCCCGCCGCCCCGCTCCCTCCCGGAAGGCCTCGGGGCAGAGCGGTCCCACCCACTGCGCGCTGAACAGAGCCCGCGTTTCCTCAGAGCTGGAACTCCCGGCTCGGGCGGGGTCTCTTCCTTCCGCCTTCACGGAACTGCCCCAGAGCCCGAGGGGAGGGCGACCTCACTGAGGCTGCCGGCTCTGGAGGTGCCCCGGCGGCCGAAGCCGTGACAGTCGCGGGGACGGCGGGCCGGGTAAGTGGGCGCCGACCCTCCGCCTGGTCTGGTGCCCGGGCGGCAGCACAACACCAGCTTCTGAGGGGCAGGGGTTCGCTGCCGCCCGCCGCTGCTGTGCAGAAAGAGCGGCCTCCAGCGTCTGGTCCCCGGGAACTTCGGTCCCTCCTCCCGCCCCTGCCCTCGGCCTGGCTCGCGAGGCCTGGTGGGCGTGGGGAGGGGGTCGGCCTGAGCGTCCTGAGGGGAAACGGGGCAAGGGAGGCGCAGGGTCCGGCTGCAGCGTCAGCGCCCCTCCTCCCGACTGCGGGGAAAGCGGCTGAAAACTCCTCCCGAGGCGCGCAGGCCCCTTATTCAGCCGAGTCCCTCTGCGCTCCTTCCTCCCTGAGCTAAAGTACCGGGGGGAGGGGACAGGGCAGGGGACTGGCGCAGGTAATGGGGAACATCAAAAGGTGATTGTTAACTAAGGAAAACCAGCTCTCCCAAGGTGAGGAATGCAGCGCTTTTCTTTGCCTGGGCTCACTCACTGAAATCCTTCCTTTGATATGCACCTCAGCTCTCTGGGGCCTGCATTCCGTATTTGCATATCCTGAGTGCCTGAGGGCCCGCCGGCTCACATTGGAGGGCTGCAAGTGCTGAAGACTGTGACATCCTTTGTTTACTGATAGGGCAAGAAATATTCCATTTCCCACCGGCTTGAGGGGCAGACAGTGAAAAAAAGTCGGAGAATCTCACTCGGCCTGTACTTTGGTTTACATATAGACAATATTTATACTTAACTGTGCTAATAGAGGTTCTCAAGTCCAATCAACTTGTACTACTGCCCTCTATGTATCAATTTCATCAATATCATAAGATAAATGCCTATAGAATTGACTTAATCCATTTAAATAGGATAATGATTTTTAAAGGAAACATAATAGAAATATAACAACAAAACCTTTACCACTAAAGGCTGGGTCTGGAACAACCTAAATAAATGTTCCATTGTTAAAATACTGAAAGATGTAGTCAATAGAAATATCAACAAAAATGACAAATAATAAGGGTAGCAGAATGTTGAAATGTTCTATCTTTATCATTAAAGTGGCAGAAAATCATTTATTAGTAGACACTGGGGGCAGAAGATGCCTGATTTTATACCTTTGTCATATTTGTGCAGTTGTTTCAACAAGTAACTTAAAGACAAAATGGAAAAACAAGGAGGTTTGTGCCTGAGATCATGTTGATGTGAAACCAGGGATGGCCACCTTGTGCCAGGTGAGTTAAGTTTACCTGGCAGGTAGACCGCAGAGCTCCTGGGAAGCAAGGGTTGGAATTTTTCTGCTGGGTGCCCCTTAGGTTCTGTGACTTGACTGACTGACTGTGAGTCATGTTTCGGGAAAGACCTGATCACAGGAAAAGGGTGGGAATAGAGTGCTTTGGGGAGCAGCTAACAACATTCATCACAGCTCACGGCCTGAATGAAGTTTAAAGAAACAGGAAAACAAATGCTTCTTATGGAATCAGAGAATGTGAGGGCTGGACAATCCCAGAAAATGAGGAACACCCATCCCATTTTCCAGATGACAAAACAGAGGTCCAGCAAGGTGAAATCCCTCACCCAAGTTGCACCCGTCTCTCCTCCCCACTACGTGGTTCATGAAAGCAGGACTCTTCCTGTCTTCATCACTGCTGAACCCCAAAAAGGGCCAGGCATCTAGGAGCTGCTCCAAAAATTTGGGTTGACTGTAGGAACAATGCTATTTCTTTCTTTCTCACTCTTATTCAGGATTGTGCCAAGAACTCCCCAGGTTGCAATGTAATTCGATAAATGTAAATATTAATTGAGTTTTGCTGTGATGAGGACTTAGGCTTTGAAGGTAACAGACTTGGTTCAGATCTTGGTTCTGCCACTCCATAGCTGTTTGGCTTTGGGAAAATTACTAAACCTCTCTGAGACTATTTCCTCCTGTGTAAAGTGGGCATAAATCTATCTGAGCCAGCAGAGCACCTGCATGAGAGATGTGCACTAAATATTGGTCTTTCTCACTCTCCTACGCCATCTCTCTGTTCTTCCCAGAGAAGCTGTACAGAAGGATATAGTACCTTTTTAAAATAGTTAACTAATTAATTAATTAATGTGTTTTTGGCTGCGTTGGGTCTTCGTTGCTATGCACAGGCTTTCTCTAGTTGCGGCAAGCGGGGGCTACTCTTTGTTGCGGTGCGCGGGCTTCTCATTGCGGTGGCTTCTCTTGCTGCGCTTGTTGTGGAGCACCGGTTCTAGGCACGCGGGCTTCAGTAGTTGTGGTCTGCAGGCTCAGTAGTTGTGGCCCATGGGCTTAGCTACTCCGCGGCATGTGGGATCTTCCCTGACCAGGGCTCGAACCCATGTCCCCTGCCTTGGCAGGCAGATTCTTAACCACTGCGCCACCAGGGAAGTCCGATATAGTACTTTTTAAAGAGGGGTTTGAATTTATTTCAGATTGTGTACATTTTTCTTGTAGAAAAGATTATTCCACTATAGAAACATAAACACGCAAAACCACTCCAAATGCAGTATTCTATGGTTTAGATATTATCAGTCACATTTTATAAGTAATTGGGCAAATGCCAAAGCACTAGGTACTGGGGCGTAAGAAGACTCAAATCTGGGGTGACCCCACCCCAATTTCAAGAGCAGGGTGTGCTTTTCAAATCCATGTTTCATCTGTTCTTTGTTTCTCATCCATCCTCTGTGTCTGCCTTTCTCAAGAAGGCTCAGATCCTCGGCTTTCACACCCTGCCGGCTGGCTGTGCCCCAGCTCCCGGCCTGAAACCTCTGCGTGCCTGGGTGTGCCTGCTCCCCCTGTGCATCACCAGCTTTGCCAGGGAGCTGCTGTATCGTGCACTGCTTGCTGTACCCAGAGTACCTGGACCCTTCTGGTACATGAAGTGCACCCTCCTCACCATGTGTGCAGCCCATCCCCTTACCTTATATCCTGCCTGTAAGCCAGGCTTGGGGGTGACTACAGTGTGCATTCAGCTGTGTGAGGTGCTGGGATCAAAGTGAAGTTCCCAACTTTTGAAGTGGCAGGCTTGAGGGGCACACAGTGATTTAAAGTCGGGTCACCTGACTTAAAGGGGGGACTGATTGATTTAAAGCCAAGGCAGCTGACTTAAAGCCTGCGTCCCTCAGCTGCAGGACGAGACCAACTTTGGCGGTGCACGGGTTCGCTCCAAGCCAGCACTGCTGTTCAGGAAGAGATTCCAGTAGCGCCTTAGTGCAGGGGGACTTGGTCCGTTGTCTTGGCCCTGCCCTCAGAGGGGGGCCACCTGCTCTTCTGGAGGATCAGGGAGGGGGAAGTGCAGAGTCCCGGCTGGAGTTGCGGCACCGCTTGTCTGATGGCAGGGAAAGGGGGACAGGGCTGTGTGGTGTCCTGGGGCTGGACTCACCAGGTCGACTCAGCCTCTCAGCCTCCTAACCTCCCCCCCCCCACACACTCCACAAGAGTTTCCAATAATATGTAATTGCGCCTTAGGTTCTCGGTCTTCAAACTCATCCCCAGGCTCCCAGGTCCCTTGATTCAGCCAATTCCTCTGTGCTCTTTCTTCTATTAGATACAGTCCCAGAGGGAGGGGCTGGGGGATGGGACTGGAGGGATGCCGGCAGCACTGGCCTCAGCTGACTAAAGAGATCCGGGGCCTGCGCTATCACACATGTGCGAGGACCCTTAAGGCGGAATCGAGGGGGCCAGTTAGAGGCAGTCCTTGCTGCCTCAAGTGAGTATGGATCACCGTTGGGTGGGGAGCACGCTGACCCCTGAGAAGTACTGTTAGGAGGATGTGTTCCTCCCTCGGCTTCAAGGACGTGGGTGGGCTTCAGGGCTCCAGTTCCCCTCCAGGCCTCCAGGTCCGACTGCACCGCAGCGGCCTTGCAGACCCGCCTTCCTGTCCCAGAACTTGCCAGGCTCCAGGAAGAATCCAGACAGCAGAGATGGTGCCTGAGGGCTCCAGCTTGAAAAGTGCTGTCCCTGGGGACCCAACAGTGGAGGGAGGAAGGGTGAAGGGAGTGGGGGTGTGGGGTCGGGAGGGGTGGCTGCCCTGGGAGACGTTGAGAGAGAAATATCGCCCCCCACACCCCCTGCCCCTGCAACTGACCCATTGATGCCATAGGATCTCAGGGCCTTTTAGTCAGAGATGCCTCTGCTTCTTTACTCCTGTGTTCAAAACTATGCAAAACCAACTCTTCATCCTCTTGCTGCCTTGCCAGGACTTTTAAAGCACTGTTCTTTTGAAGCACTCGTTCCCTAAACTGCAGTTTGGCGCTGTCCCAGCTATGTAAAAGTGTTCTCCTTAAACTGAGACTAAATCCTACTCTTTTGGAAAAACGGCCTTCACTTCACTGGAGATCGTCTTTTCTGCCCATTCCTTCCTTCTACTGCCCTCTTAAGAACCCCTGTGCTCAAAGAGCTTGGTGATTTATTTTTTGCTTGATGTCAAAAAGAAACCTTCCCCATGCACCCCAAAAAGCTTTCCTGGAACATAGGTGTTTCACAACCATGACAGTGTTTTGCAGTTAGTATACACTGGGTAGAGTGCCTAGCAATCCCTCCAAGAGCCAGAGGTGAGCAGACCTTTACTTATTTGATTGGATGCCCTTCAAGTTTAGGAAGGTCCCATTCTTATGACCCAGCAGGTAAGACAGAGCCCTGGATGGCTGTGGCTGTGATTAGATAACTTCTGATGATTTTATTTCCCTTACTGAGCTGCTGCTTCTAGGTTAAATTCGTTTTATTACCTGTCCATTTTTAAAGAAAGGCTGACAAAGTCACTGTAATAGGTCAGGAGTCTGAACTCAGGGTTGGTCAAAGGTACTCACAGGGAGGAAGGTGGATAAAAATAGGTGGGTAAAATAGGAGGGTTGGCAAGTACAGCCAGGACACCCGTGTTCATCATGCATACTAATAAAGGCCAGAATCTCCTCATTTATCTCTGGTGGGAAGTTCTGATGGTTTAACAGGATCAAACTCAAATCATATTCAAACTAGGGGATTTCCCTGAGCATAAAAGGAAGTATCCGTCCCTAGCAGGAGTCGCTGCAGAGGAATAAAGACGTAGATGTAGAGAACGGACCTGAGGACACAGGGAGCGGGAAGGGTAAGCTGGGATGAAGTGAGAGAGTGGCGTGGACATATATACACTACCAAAGGTGAAATAGATAGCTATTGGGAAGCAGCTGCATATAGCACAGGGACATCAGCTCAGTGCTTTGTGACCACCTAGAGGGGTGGGATAGGGAAGGTGGGAGGGAGACACAAGAGGGAGAGGATATGGGGATATATGTATACGAATAGTTGATTCACTTTGTTATACAGCAGAAGCTAACACAACAAGGTAAAGCAATTATACTCCAATAAAGATGTTAACGACAACAACAACAACAAAAAAACCCAAAATCTAAGTCAATCAAGCCAACGGAGACAATGTAAGTGTTTACAGTTCAAGAAATCCACAAGGGAATCCTTTATTCTGTAGGCAATGAATGGTCCATTCGAAAAGGAAAAAAACTGTCTAAAATGTTGTCTTTCCATTTATTGTTCAGAACATCATTTTTATACCTCTGCTTTTCTTACTATTCAAAGCCAAGTCACGTGAGTTACAGGGAAGCAGCTGATGGATTTAAAGTTGGGTCACTTGATTTAAAAACCAGTGGCAGTTGATTGATTTAAATCCCGGTCATATGACATGAGGAGGGGGTGCTAAAAACTGCTTTTTCATCTCTGGCTCAGAATATCAGATTTACCTTGGTTTTTCTTATGATTTAGAAAACTTGAGCTGTCTCTCCTTGGAATCATCAGGAGAAAAATACAGTATTTCAGGTTCATTCTTGAAACCAACTTCTCACGGTTAAGGTGTATTGGCTAAAAGATCTTCCTTCTTCAAGAGATTCCAAACCTCTGTAAGACACTTCATTGTAATTGGAGAAAAAAGAAGAATGAATTCAGGCCAGCAGCTGCAGGAGGCCAAGGCAGCCCCCAGGACTAGGGAAGGAGGAGGAGGAAGGGCTGAGAGTTGCCATTAGAGCAGACAACCTCCAGAGGGCGCTGAAGCACCGGCAGAGCCCACCTGCCACTCCCAGTTTGGCACTCCAGGGTCAGATTTGGGTTTGGAGATGGGGTTGCTGTAACCCCAAGGAGGTGAGCAGAGAGGAGGAGTTGATTACCGGTCTCCTCTGACTCTCTGACCCAAATTGCCTGGCTTCACAGGGGGGACAGGGTTTTGCTTTCAGCAAACTGATGGGGCACTTCCAGGCTGGTCGGGTTGCCCAGTGGCCCGACAGCCTGACAGGCTGACTGCGGTGTGACCGCCCTTTGTTTCTCCAGAATCTGTGCATCAGGAGGTGCATGGGTGCGGGAGCCCATCCACCGCCCCTCCCCCCAAGGGGGATGGCACCTTCCCTGGCTGTACCCTATGATCACCAGGTACTTGAAATGAATGCAAGTTTTTTGACTTCAAGGAAAAGCTCGCATAACCGTTTCTTCCTCATAATGTGTGGGATTTACTATAATGGAAGGACATTAGAAAGAACAGGTAGAAAACTCACCTGTTGGTCTCCATGTAGGAGTTTATTTTGCATGAATCCCTCCTACGTGAGTAGATAGCAGAGGTTGATTTTTGTTCCCGTGTGTGTAGTTGTGGCAGAGGATGTAGGTATGGTGATTTGAAGCCCTCAAAGAAATATTCTCAGAACTCTCAAGATTTCTCTTGATCGGAACCGAAAGAGACCTGGAAAAGGAGGAAAAGAAAAGGAGGAGGGAGAACGAATGACTGTTTCTCAGTAAATTCACCTTCCTGGTTGATTGTTCTGTCTTCTCATTTCTTTTAACTTCTATGTATGTCTAATGGAATAATGTAGAAAAGCTGATTTTTATGCTTTAAAAGATTTTACATCACAAAGAAACTAGAAGTGGCTAACAGAACTTATTCAAATCAATTTTGCATAGAGACTTTGATATTAAATTTGGATACTAAAATGGGTTTATCCCAATTTTCTCTTTCTTTTTGAGCGAATATTTGTAACATATTTTTGTAGATAATAATTTATCCTAGATATACAAAATTGTGAGAATGGGTACCATTTTTTACCACTTAAATGATTTCTTTTAAATGAATAGATTGTACACTTTAAATGCCAATGTTGTGTCTTACGTGTTGTTTTTTAATTCCTTGCTTTCCAAAACTTGTGTTTATTTAATTGATTTCTATCTAATAATCTGTGTCCCCCCTTTATTGTTTCTTACTTTATATTTTATTGATCTATAGTTAATTTACATTATTATATTAGTTTCAGAGGTACAGCATAGTGATTCATAAATGTTTAGGTTCTTCTCCATTTATAGTTATTATAAAAGAGTGGCTATATTCCCCATGCTATACAGTACATCACTGTAGATTATTGATTTTATACATAGTGGATTGTACCTCAAAATCTCCTACCACTATTTTGCTCCTCCACCCTATCTCTCCCTGCTGGTAACCACTAGTCTGTTCTTTAATCTGTGAGTCTGTTTTTTTGTTGTTATTGTATTCAATTTTTTAGATGCCACGTGTAAGTGATAACATACCATGCTTGTTTTCTCATACCATACCATGCTTTTTTTCTCATACCATACCATGCTTTTTTTCTCATAACATGCCATGCTTGTTTTCTCTGCGGCTTATTTTACTAAGCATAATACCCTCCAAATCCATCCATGTTCTTGCAAATGGCAAAATTTCATTTTTTGCTGAAGTCATCATAAAAAATCTTTTTTATCCACTAAGCTATTGATGAACACTTAGTTTGACTCTATATCTTGGCTATGGCAAATAACACTGTTATGAACATTGGTGTGCAGTTATTTTTTTTGAAATAGTGTTTTTGTTTTCTTCTGATATACCCAACAGTGAAATTGCTGGATATTATGGTAGTTCTATTTTTAGTTTTTTGTGGAACCTCCATTCTGCTTTCCACAGTAGCTGCACTACTTCACATTCACATCAAGAGTGTACAAGAGTTTCCCTTTCTCCACATCCTCACTAACCTTTGTTATTTGTGATCTTTTGGATGACAGCCATTCTGACAAGACTGAGGTGATATATCTCACGGTTTTGATTTGCATTTTACTGCCGATTAGCTATGTTTAGCATCTTTGTGAGTTCTGGCTGTCTATATGTAGTTTTTCCTTGGAAAAAATGTCTATTTAGGGCTTCTCATTTTTTAAAAAAAGATTTTGGGTGTTTTTTTGATATTGAGTTGTATGTGCTGTTTCTGTAGTTTAGGTATGAACCCTTGCTTGGTCATCTTTTTTGATGTTAACCTCTTATCATGTGCAAATATTGTCTCTCCCTCAGCAGGTTGTCTTTTCATTTTGTCTTTGGTTTCCTTTGCTGTGCAAAATCTTTTAAGTTTAGTGAAGTCCCATTTGTTTATTTTTGCTTTTATTTCATTTGCCTTAGTAGACTGAACCTAAAACTGTTGCTATCATTTATGTTGAAGAATGTTCTATATTTTCCTCTAGGGGTTTTATGGTTTCTGGTCCTACATTTAGGCCTTTATTCAGTTTTGCATTTATTTTATATATGGTGTGCTAAAATAATCTAATTTTATTCTTTTCCATGTAGCTGACCAGTTTTCCCAGTACCACTTATTGAAGAGACAGTTTTTTCTCCATATTGCCTGCTTTGTCATAAATCAATTAAATATAAGTGGGTGGGCTTACTTCTGGGATCTCTATTCTATTCCAGTGATCTTTGTGTCTGTTTTTGCTCTGGTCCCTTTCTCTTTGATTACTGTCGCTTTGCAGTATAGTCTGAAGTCAAGGTGCGTGATGCCTCCAGCTGTGTTCTTTCTCAAGATTGTTTGGCTATTTGGGGTCTTTGTGTTTCTATACAAATTTTAAAATTACTTTTTCAAGTTCTGTGAAAATGCTTTGGTATTCTGATAGGGATTGCATTAAATCTGTAGATTGTCTTTGGTAGTATGGTTATTTTAACAGTATTAATTCTTCCAGTCGATGCACATGCTATATTTTTCCATCTTTTTGTGTTGTCTTCAACTTCTTTCACCAATGGCTGATAGATTTCTGAGCACATGTCTTTTACCTGCTTAGGTGTGTTTATTCCTAGGTATCTTATTCTTTTTGATGTCATTGCATATGGTATAGTTTTCTTAATTTTCCTTTCTGACAGCTTTGAGTTTTGTTTTTTCTTCTTTTTCTAATTCCTTCAGGTGTAATGTTAGGTTGTTTATTTGATATTTTTCTTGATTCCTAAGAATAAGCTTGTATCACTATAACTTCCCCCTGTGAACTGCGTTGGCTGTGTCCCATAGATTTTGGATCATTTTGTGTTCATTTTCATTTGTCTTGGGTATTTTTAGAATCCCTCTTTAATTTCTTCAGTGTTCCTTTCTTCCCCTTTTATTCCCTTCATCTGTGATGTGAGGACTATCTTTAATATTATGTTTGGATTTCTTTCAGTTTTGTTTATGTGTGTGTGTGTGTGTGTGTGTGTGTGTGTGATTATTTAAGTTGCTGAGCTCTTAATTTCACATGGACACTAACAACCCTGCATTGTTACTCTGCTCCCCCACAGTTACTGAATTTGACCTTATATTTTACATCTACTTGTTTTGTGTGTCCCTTAACTTCTTATTGTGAATATAGATGATTTTATTACTGTTTTTTTTTCATCCTTCCTATTAGCTGTGTCCATGGTTGATTTACTACCTTTGTTGAATATTTGCCTTAACCAATGAGGTTTTTCATTTAGTAGGTTTCCTTTCCTAATTTTTATGTTTCAATCGTGACCTTTTCTTTTTCACTTAGAAAAGCCCCTTTAAGATTTCTCATAAAGCTGGTTTGGCGATGTTGAGCTCTTTTAGTTTTGCTTCTCTGTAAAACTTTAGATCTCACCATCAAATCTGAAGGAGAGCCTTGCTGGGTAGAGTATTTTTGCTTATAGGCTTTTCCCTTTCATGACTTTAAATATACCATGCCACTCCCTTCTGGCATGCAGAGGTTATCCTGAAAAGTCAGCAGATAACTTTATGCAATTTCCCATGTTTGTAACTTGTTGCTTTTCCTTTGCTCCTTTTAATAGTGTCTTTTTATCTTTATTTTTTTTTCCATTTTAATTACAATGAGTCTTGGTGTGGTCCTCTTTGGGTTGATCCTGTTTTGGCCTTACTGTGTTTATTGGACTTGGATGTCTGTTTTCTTTCCCAGGTTAGGGAAGTTTTCAACTCTTATGTCTTCAGGTATGTTCTACACTGCTTTGTCTTTCCTTTTTTGCTTCTGGGACCAGTATAATGCAAATATTAGTACACTTGATGTTGTTTCACAAGTCTGTTCAACTTTCCTCATTTCATTTTAATCTATTGTTTTACCGTTCATCTTCAGTGATTGCCAGTACTCTGTCCTTCAGTTTTCTGATTCATTCCTCTGTATCATTTAGTCTACAGTAGTTTCCTTTAATGTATTTTTCATTTTGGTTATTGTATTCCTCATCTCTGTTTTGTTGTTCTTTAATGGTCTAACTCTTTTTAAAAAAAAATTCTAACTTCTTGCTCTGGTCGTCCATTCTTCTCCTGAGTTCTTTGATCATCTTTACAGTCATTACCTTGAACCCTTTGTTGAGGAGATTGGCTATCTCCACTTCACTTAGATCTTCTTCTGAATTCTTATCTTGGTCCTTCATTTGGATCGTGTTTCTGTGTCACCTCATTTTTCTTAACTTCCTGTTTTTATTGCTATGTGTGTAGTAGGTTCGTTACATTTCCTGACCTTGGGGAAGTGGCCTTTTGTAGGAGCTGTCCTATGGGTCCCAGCAGCCCCCTCTCCCCTGGTCACTAGAGCTATATATTCTAGGTGTACCCCCTATGTGGGCTGCTTGGGCTCTTCTGCTGTGGCGGGCTGACTACTGTGGGTAGTCTGGTAGGCTTGGCTGCCCCCAGACTGCTTGTTTGCCAGGCTCTGCCTTGTATGGAGGCTGTCTGTGCTGCTTGGTGAGACTAAATCATAAGGCAGCTGGCTGCACAACTCTGGGGGACACCAAATCTGGTGCTGGTTCACTTATGGGTAGAATTGCAGTCCAGGTGATATCAGGGCTAGTGCCCAGTCACTGGTTCTGGGGCTATGCTGGCTACTGGGAGGAAGAGACAGGTTCTGCGTTCTGGCTGCAGGGCCCAGGAGCCACAGAGTTGGTGTTGGATCACTGTTCCTGACACAGCTCTCTGCAGGGCCGGGGGTATCCCTAATCTTGTGTTGGCATTCTGATGGGCAGGGTCAGGACCCAGCTGAGTCCATGGCTGCTTCTGGCCTGCAATTAAGTGGCCTGGTTACACAGGCTGCTGGGCTGTGGTATTCCTGGAGCTGGTGTGTGCCTGTTGGTGTATGAGGCTGATCCCACTGCTAAAGCAGGTTTGCTGTTGGGTAGGTCCAAGCTCCATCCAGTCCCTGTGCAGTTACCACCTGCCGATGGTGAGGCTGACTCCAAGGCCAGAGCAGGCTCACTTGTCAGAGGGGCCAGGGACTCTGGGGCTGGTGCCTGTCCACTGAGGTGTGGAGGCTGGTCCTGGGGCTTTTGGTGGCTGGACCCATGTCCAGGGGCAGCTGTGCACTGAGAGGATCTGAAGGCAGCCTGTTTGCTGGTGGATGGGGCTATGCCCCTGCTCAGTTAGTTGCTTGGCCTGCAGCATCCTAGTACTTGCGTCTGTAGTCTGGTGGAAATGGGTGGGGCTCGGTCCTGAGGCTGATAAGCTACAGGGAGGATTCTGAAATTATGCTTGCTGGTACCAGCGTCCACGAGGTAGAAGGAGCTCCCCCGAATGGCTGCTGCCAGTGTCTCTGTCCCTGAGGCTGTGCTGTAGTTGCCTCTTGCCTCTCTGGGAGACTCTCCAAGATCAGGAGGTAGGTGTGACCCGGGATCCTTTCAAATGACTGCTTCTGTTCTGATTCTCAGATCATGTGGGATTTTGTGAGCATCTTTTAAGAGTGGAATCTCTATTTCCCACATCCCTCTGGCTCTCTGGAAAATAAGCACTACTGGTCTTCAAAGCCCAACTTTCTAGGAGCTCTTCTTTCCACAACAGGATCCCTGGGCTTGGGAGCCTGATGTTGGCTTCATACCCCTTGCTACCTGGGAGCACCTCTGAAATTGTAATTATCCTCCCATTTGTGGGCCACCCACTTGGTGGTATGGGTCTTGACTCTATTGAGATTTTGCCCTTCCTTTCTGTCTTGTCGAGGTGCCTTCCTTATATCTTTAGCTGTAAAACATCTTTTATGGTAGGTCCCGGCCTTTTTCATCAATTGCTGTTCTGTAAACAGTTGTGACTTTGGTGTGCCCATGAGAGGCATCAAGCTCTGGGTCTTTGAATGCTACCATGTTGGACAATCTCTCTACTTCATTCCTAAATCATATTATTTAAGTTTTCTTAGTATCTTATTTGATTAGCGACAGTTTGAAATTTATTATCACTCATGTTTACTTCGCCTGTCTAAAAAAATTGAATAGTGCATTCATTCAGTTTGAAATGAAGGTAGTGACCTGTGAATTTCCATACCTCAAAAATCAAGGATAGGACAAAAGCCTTTTCTACTTGTGTTACCCTCAAACTCTGCACCCCACCCCAGCCTGGGGATTAACCTCTTGCACCCATGCTCACCTTCTGTTTTCGGACCGTTAACCATCATTGCATCTGTATGTGTGTTGACAAAGTGAACTCTAGTCTTTGCAGTTTTTGTGTTTTGTTTTTTGGTTTAGGGAACAGTCCTACTATGAATGTACATTTACTGCTCTACTGAAGTTCATATATAAACCTGTCAAGCACATTACCAGAATTGGAATTGCTTGTATATACACTTTGATAAATTTTAGAGACAATGGTAGAACAGAAGTAAATTGTATTTCAAATGCCACAATATTCTCACACCATGAAAACCCTTCCCTTTTTAATATATTTGTGTGTAGTTTATCTTTATGCCCATACTATATTTCCCAGAGATGGGTAAGTGTTATGTTTCTTGCTGGCACATTTACCGTATTGTTCAAAGGCAGGCGTTTAGTGGTTTTAGCATGATCCTATTTCCATGAACTCGCAAATACAAGATCTTCTCTCACACTGTCTTTTACTCCCTGCTGTTTTATATTGCCCTCCTAATTCTCAGTCCTGGTCTTTCTTTATGTTCTTCATCAACCTGGATAGGTTATACTATTTTCTCCCTTATTCAAGACCAATAGAATAGAATAGAATACAACACCCAGAAGTAAACCCTGATATATGGCCAAATGATTTTTGACAAGTTGCCAAGACTTTTCAAAGTAGAAAGGATAGTATTTTCAACACATGGTGCTGAGAAGTCTTGTGGGCAACATGCAAAAGAAAGAGGATGGACCCTTACCTAACATCATATGCAAAAATTAATGAAAACGTATCAAGAAACTAAATATAAGACCTAATAATATAAAAAGTCTTAGAAGAAGATAGAGGACAAGAGCTTCATGATATTGGATTTGGCAGTGTTTTCCTCCATATGAAACGAAGGAACAACAAAGGTACAGCTAACAAAAAAATAAACAATTTTCAGTACATAAGTTAAAAAAAAATGTGTATCAAAGAAATGTAAACAGAATAAAATGGCAACCCACAAGATGGGAGAAAATATTTCAGAGCCATCTATCTGACAAGAGATTTCTATTCAGAATATACAGAGAACTCCTACAACTGAACAAAAAGCAAACACCCTGATTCAAAAATGGATAAAAGACTTGAATAGATGGTTCTTCACAAAGATGTACAAATGACTAAGCACTTGAATAGATGCTCCATATCACTAAATGCATGTTTATATATTTGTGTGCATGCATATACACACAAGCACACACACACATACACAAGCAGAAAACAACTATTGGTGAGGATGTGAGGGAGTTGGAACCATTGTGCTATGTCAGAGGGAATGCAGAATGATACAGCTGCTTTGCAAAAGAGTATGGCAATTTTTCAGATATTGAAAAATAGACTTACTACATGATCCAGGAATTTTACTATGAGGTATACCCAAAGGTATTGAAATCAGGGTCTTAAAGAAATATTTGTACTCCAGTGTTTAGAGCAGTAATAATCACAGTAGCTAAAATATGAAAGCAACCTAAGTGTTCATCCACTAGTTCCTGGATAAGCAAAGTGTGGTATACCCATATAATACAATATTATTCAGTGTTAAAAAGGAAAAGATCTAGGAATATGCTACAACATGGATGAATCTTGAGGAAATTTAGCTACCAAAAATGCCATTTTTGTGACTTTTAGTGAGTCATAACAATACAACTACTTATTTCAATTATATGGGGGTACTTAGTGTAGTCAAAACCATAGAAATTGGGAGGGCAATGACGCTTTTCAGGTGGTTATGGAACAAAAAGGAAAGTTATATTTAAAGGATATAGAGTTACAGTTTTAAAACGTAGAAAAGAATTAGAAAGATAAATGGTGATGTTGATCGCCCAATAATATGAATGCATTTAATATCACTGAACGGTGCACTTTATAATAACTAACATGTTATATTTTATGTTATTTGATTTTACCAACATACAAAATTGGGAAAGAATGTAATATCAGGAAAGGGAGTGGACCTGGGATAGAGCAGAGAGTAATCAGAAGGGTGAGACACTGCATATGTTGAAGAAGAAGAGCTGAGAGTCTTCATTGGCCAGAAGAGACTTTATAAAAGAGAAAAAAAAAATTACTCTGAGGGTGTATTAGGTAGATATCTGTGGGTGTGCTGCTATCTCCCATGGGTTATCTTAAAGAGTCTTTAATAAAGTCCATAAGGCTTGCTGAGGCTTTTTTAAAAACTGGATTCCCTAGGAGATAATTAGAGGGTGGTACTTAAGTCTATGTCTAGGTTGACAGATTTTGCAGGGAAGACGAACCTGAGAACAGTGGAGGTCTTAAGAGTGTAAGTACATGGAAATTAGAAAAAAATAATAATGAAGGGAATTAGGAAAACTTTGGACTTTGAAGGTCATGTATTATTACTGAGTCAGACCTGAGGTTTCTAAGGAGTTATATACACAGTTGCTATTTGGATTACTTGTTGATAAAGATAAGTGGAAAAACTAGAGTCATTCCCAAGTGTAGGTAAGATATAATGAGAGGATGGAGGTGGAAAGTAGGGAGACCCAGAGAAAAGTGGGAAGGTCATATTGGGCCAAGATGGTGGTAATATCCGACAGAACAGACGGTAGGACAGACGATGGATTCATCTTTTTTATTTCGCCTCCCCCCCCCCTCATCCTTAATAATTCTTTGGGAATATTTCACTGCTCTGTGATGCAGGTACAGAATTCGAGTGAGGAGGCTACACCTTCAGTGTCCAGCTGTCTGAGTCCTCAGTGTGCTTCAAATGATGGAGAACTATTGCTTCTTTATGAGAAGGGTTAGTACCTCGTAGCTAAGCTTAAGCTGGAGCTTATGCAATATTGATTCCATTTTATATATACTGTTGGCATGGAGGTTCCTCCTCCTCTTTTCTTGAACATTATGAAATGAATCTATATTTCTCAGTATTTGGGTATATCAGATAAATACGTTAAGTAAAGGAATCTTATATATTGCTCCCTGCATAGTTTGCTCTTTCTTGTTTCTCTTTTACCTTTACTAAATTAGCACAGGGAGAGACCTTGAAATGTTCTAATCAGGAGAGATTAGAACATCATATTTCTAGAGAGGTTGGTTGGACAGAGCAGGGGTCCCAGTGAGAATCCAAGCTTCTGTTTCTACTTGGAAGTGTACCTGTGTAGAATAGAGGGCTCCAGGAAATATCCTAGAATATTCCAATGTCCCTGTGGGAGATCATTAAGAGAGGCAGGATCTGGTACCAGATCAGTGTACTATGACATGTTTGTCAGTCATCTGATGTGAGATTCTCAGAGCCAATCCCATATGGTAGGGCTGAGTGCAGAGTGATGAAGAACCTGTGAAAGCCTTTGATTGCATGTTAAAGATGAAGCTCTGATTTCGGGGAGAATTTTCTTACCTGACTGAATGTCACCCTTCTGTGGGGATGAGATTCTGTGCTTTTCGTCTGTTGATGACCACTGACTGCAGATCATTAGAGGATCATGTCTAGAAAACATTCTTTATTTAATTTCTTAAAGAAGAAAGCATAGAAAGCATTTTTATCCACTTTCAAATTGAGGATCAAGGGGAATGACATCAGTGAAAATGTCAGAGTAGGGAGCTCTGGCTTGTGTCCATCCCCAGAAACACTGACATACGTGGTAAAACCTGTCAAAATGACCCTATCAACACCTGTAAGTTTTCTTTTCTTTTCACGCTGTAGATTTATCTTTCATTGAAACTTGACTTACTACAGGATGTGGAGAATAAACAGGGAAGTAGAAACTGTATTTCCTGATGAGAGAATCACTAAGTCACATTAGCTGTTCTGAACTCTGCCTTACTCACCGTGACTCTAATTAAAACAAACAAACAAACAAAACACTTTTTTTTTGGTAAGTCAGTTCTGACATTTCCTCGTTAAAGACAAGGTAACAGATACAGACTTAGATCTACCAGAATTGAGCAAACTTTTGATTGTACCTGTGTTGAACATATGAGCATGACCTGCTACAAATCTTCATTATACTTATTGCCACAACGGACAAATTCCCTTTTTCCACTCCTGATATGTTGCATGTAAGGAATGCATAGGTCACTAACCCCAGCTGGTCACAGGTAAACTCTGCCCTGCCACATGGATTACTGCATGTTTTCCTGCTGGAAGACCACACATTCTCGAGGATCATGCCTGCAGAGTATCTGGGCTCTTCTTTTTTTCTGGATAAAGGTTAGATAATCACCTAATTTTATGAGAAATATATAAATTGTATTTGCATATTCTTCAGGTTTTTATTTATCCATTCTCTTTCAAGTCCTAAGTGCAAATATTAAAGTGATTTCCAAGAGGGTGGTATATAAGACAGCTCCAAAATTAGCAATAAATCATAATACAATTGTGAATGCATTAATGTGTGATTAATATGTAGATACTTATGTAAATGCAAGTTTAGTAATGCTTTGTGGAGAGCTTCAGAATCTAGGTATTAAAAAAAAAAAAAAGAAGGAGTTCTTGAAACTCTCAGGGAATTATAGAGAAGTCTTTGTGTCTATAAATATCATTCTGAAATAATGCATATTCTCAGAAATAAACTAGGCATAACATTGTAGGAAAAAACTTCATGAAATGAAAGAGCATGTGAGATGGCCATACAAGAAAAAGAATATTCTCAGAGAATAATGAACAGTGTGGAGTTCAGCAGAAGGGTCATACACATTCAGAGAGCAAAACTTTGGAGAGCCTAATTGTGAGTTCCTCATATTTCATCTTTGGAGACACGGTAGTCATTTGAAATATGATGCTATAAGATGACGTTAACATACTTAAATACTTTCGTTTAGAAATGACCACTTAGAACCAGAGTAAATGAAAGAGAACACAACATTATGTTTATGTTGATTTTTAAAGACCTCAGGTGAGTGCTGATTATTTTAAAATGCATGATGTCTTTCACTGCAAAGTAAATGAGCTGTTACAGTGGAGGATTACTGGACTGAATGTCAATATTATGACATAGTATGAGTGTGTTTCGTGTTTGGTAATTGCAACCATTGTTGCTTTTGTTGTGGTCATCCATTTACAGTGCTTGGTGTCAGTTGATTTATCTCTTGTAAAAATAAAATACAGTCTGTGTGCGTGTGAAAAAAAAACATACATGATGTCTTGACTAAAGTTGTATGGAATTTGAGATCTGGAAAAAAGCATTTCTTTTCTGTAATGCTAGGATGATAATTGGACATTTTTGCAAGAAAGAGATTTCAGGATGCAAATCTCGTGTCTCTAAGGTGGGAAGTCAGTTCATGGTGGAACATTCTATTAAACTTGTGTGAGTGGAGAAATATTTCTTTGGAAGGAAGAGGTCACGAATCCCTTTTTAATAGTTAATGGTTTATAGCATACCGAATGAGCAAAATGGCTATTTCTGAACTTTAGAAAAAAATAATATAGTTTTTCTGCATTTATAACATGAGGCTGATGTAAAATATCAAAAATTCTTTATTTTGAAAAGCAATGTAATCAATTTGACATAATTCATATATATTGAACCTGTGGTACACACACACACAGTAAAACTTACATTCAGAAAATTGTTTGCACTTAAGAAATATTTTCAAGTGTAGTTGATTTACAATGTTGTGGGTTTTTTTAAATACATGTTTATTGGAGTATACTTACTTTATAACACTGTATTAGTTTCTGCTTTACAACAAAGTGAATCAGCTATATGTATACATATATTCCCCATATCCCCCCCCCCTTGAGCCTCCCTCCCACACTCCCTATCCCACCCCTCTGGGAGACATAAAGCACCGAGCTGATCTCCCTGTGCTATGCGGCAGCTTACCACTAGCTATTTTACATTTGGTAGTGTATATATGTCAGTGCTACTCTCTCACTACGTCCCTGTCTCCCCTTGCCCCTTGTGTCCTTAAGTCCGTTCTCTACATCTGTGTCTTTATTCCTGCCCTGTCACTAGGTTCGTC
>NW_028121621.1:0-19809 GCF_965194805.1 Balaenoptera borealis
AGCTTTGTGTTATTTTCTCCACAAATCATTAGAAAAATTAGCTGGTGAAGCCATCTAATTTTGTGTTTCCTTTCCTGGGAGAATTTCATTTTGTAATTTTTATGGAAGCACAAAATACAAACAGAAAAAGTCACGTTTGTGAAACTTGCATTGAGATCAAGAAAAAGAATATTGCCAGCACTCCAAAAGCACATTTTTTTCTGCTGTATTCCAGTTTCTATCCCTCAGAGGGTAATATTATCTTGACTACTAACTTCATAGATAGCTTTGCCTATTATTGAACTTTGTATAAATGTGATTACACAGTGCACTCTCTGTTTGGCAATTTTTTCTCAATTTTATGTTTGTAATATTCATCCACATTTTTTGGCATGCACTTGTAGTTAATTGATTCTCTTGACTGTGTAGTATTTCATCAAGAGAATACCAAATACACATCTACTGTTAATTGGGCAGGCATCTGAGTATTTTCCAGTTTGGAGCAATTAAAAATAATGCTTCTGTGCACATTCTTATAACTGATCTTTCAGTGAATGGGTTTATGTCTATTGAATATGGTTACTCCATCTCCTTGTGAGCACTTTATCCCTTTTTATTTGAAACATTTTGGATGGTATTAGTGGCATTAGTTATCAGCTTCTCTGGTAACTAATGAGGTTTAGGACCTTTTCATCTATTTATTGACCATTTAAATATCTTCTTTTGTGAAGCACCTGTTCAGAGCTTTTTGCCCATTTTTACTGAATAGACACTTTTTCCTATTTATTTGAAGGAGTTTCCTATTTATTCTGGATATGATTCCTTTGTCCAAAAATGTACTACAATTATCTCCTCCCCCTCTGTGTCTTCCTTTTCACTCTCTGAAGACATATTTTGACAAATAAAATTTACTGACCTTCATAGAGTCCAATTTATGTATTTTTCATTTATGGTGTTTTTGATGTCCTATGAAAGAAATCTTTTCCAACTCTAAATTCAGAAAGATATTCTCCTAAGTTTTCTTCTAAAAGGTTTGCCATGCTATCTTTAGTATCTAGAACTGTAATTCATCTGTAATTATTTTTTGTGTAGGCTTTGAGAGAAGGCAGGGTTCAAGATTATTTTTTCTGTATTAATGTACAATTATCTCAGCCCCATTTATGGAAAAGATCATTATTCTTTGTAGAATTACAATTTCACTTTATCCTACATCATATGACAGTGCATGTGAGGGTCTGTCTCTGTGGTCTTTTTGTTCTGTGTCTTGTTTTTTTAATTTGAGATATAAGTTACATATGATAAACTGTATACATATTAAATGGAAATTCTAAGAGAGGAATAATCTCCAGTCTACTGATATAAAGTAAATGTAAGTCAATAACCCTGTATCCAGTGAACAAATAACTCTCTTTCAGGATAAAAGGAAACCACTCTTTGTCATGCCTTTATATTTGAAAAGTATTTCACTGGATATAGAATTCTAGGTTGATAGCTCTTTCTTTAAGTTACTTTAAAAACACTATGCCACTTCCTTGCCCCACCACCCGCCTTCATGGTTTCCTATGAGAAATCTGCTGTCACTCAAATCATTGTTTCTTTACAGGTGTGTGCCATTTTTCTGTAGCTGCTGTCAAGATTATTTTCTTCATGTTTAGCTTTCAGAAGTTTGATTATGACATGTCTGGGCATGGATTGCTTTGAGTTTATACTTTTTAGGTTTGCTGAACTTCTTGAATCTGTAGGTGTATGGGGGTTTTGTTTTGCTTTGTGTTTGCCAAACTGAGGAAGTCTTCAGCCATTATTTCTTCACTATTTTTTTAGCATCACACTCTTTCTCCTCTCTTTCTTGGATTCTGATGACATAAATTTGGGCCTGTTGTTATTCCCCCACTGGTCCCTTAGGCTGTGTTGTCTGTGTGTGTGTGTGTTTCTGTGTGTTGTTCAAGTTGGATAATTTCTATTGATTAATCTTCAAGTTTACTAATTCTTTCCTTTGTCATCTCCATTCTACTATTGAGTCATAACAGTAAATTTATTTCAGTTGTTGAATTGTTCCATTTAAAATTTCCATTTGACTCTTCTTCCTATCTTCTATTTACTTGCAGAAATTTTCTATTTTAACTTGTTTCAAGAGAGCTTATGATTGATCATCTGAGCATTTTTTTAAGATTTATTTTATTGAAGTATAGTTGATTTACAATGTTGTGTTAGTTTCAGGTGTACCGCAAAAGCAATTCAGTTATACACGTATATACATTCTTTTTCATATTCTTTTCCATTATGGTTTAATCACAGGATATTGAATAGTGTTCCCTGTGCTATACAGTAGGACCTTGTTGTTTATCCATCTTAGATATAATAGTTTGCATCTGCTAATCCCAAACTCCCAATCCACCCCTCTCCCACCCCACCTCCCGTTTGGCAACCAAAATTTTGTTCTCTATGTCTGTGAGTCTGTTTCTCTTTCATAGATAAGTTCATTTGTGTCATATTTTAAATTCCACATGTAAGTGATAGCATATGGCATTTATCTTTCTCCTTCTGACTTACTTTGCTTAGTATGATAATCTCTAGGTACATCCATGTTGCTGCAAATGGCATTATTTCATTCCTTTTTATGGCTGAGTGGTATTCCATTGTATATATGTACCACATCTTCTTTATCCATTCATCTGTCTCATCTGAGCATTTTTTTTAAACATCTTTATTGAAGTATAATTGCCTTACAATGGTGTGTTAGCTTCTGCTTTATAACAAAGTGAATCAGTTATACATATACAATATGTTCCCATTTCTCCTCGCTCTTGCATCTCCCTCCCTCCCACCCTCCCCATCCCACCCCTCTAGGTGGTCACAAAGCACCGAGCTGATCTCCCTGTGCTATGCAGCTGCTTCCCACTAGTTATCTATTTTACATTTGGTAGTGTATATATGTCCATGACACTCTCTTACCCTGTCACATCTCACCCCACCCCCTCCCCATATCCTCAAGTCCATTCTCTAGTAGGTCTGTGTCTTTATTCCCGTCTTGCCACTAGGTTCTTCATGGCCTTTTATTTTTTTTTTCCTTAGATTCCGTATATATGTGTTAGCATACTGTATTTGTTTTTCTCTTTCTGACTTACTTCACTCTGTATGACAGACTCTAACTCCATCCACCTCATTACAAATACCTCCATTTCATTTCTTTTTATGGCTGAGTAATATTCCATTGTATATATGTGCCACATCTTCTTTATCCATTCATCTGTCGATGGACATTTAGGTTGCTTCCATGTCCTGGCTATTGTAAATAGAGCTGCAATGAACATTTTGGTACATGACTGTTTTTGACCTTTGGTTTTCTCAGGGTATATGCCCAGTAGTGGGATTGCTGGGTCGTATGGTAGTTCTATTTGTAGTTTTTTAAGGAACCTCCATACTGTTCTCCATAGTGGCTGTATCAATTTACATTCCCACCAACAGTGCAAGAGGGTTCCCTTTCCTCCACACCCTCTCCAGCATTTATTGTTTCTAGATTTTTTGATGATGGCCATTCTGACCGGTGTGAGATGATACCTCATTGTAGTTTTGATTTGCATTTCTCTAATGATTAATGATGTTGAGCATTCTTTCATGTGTCTGTAGGCCATCTGTATATCTTCTTTGGAGAAATGTCTATTTAGGTCTTCTGCCCATTTTTGGATTGGGTTGTTCGTTTTTTTGTTATTGAGCTGCATGAGCTGCTTGTAAATCTTGGAGATTAATCCTTTGTCAGCTGCTTCATTTGCAAATATTTTCTCCCATTCTGATGGTTGTCTTTTGGTCTTGTTTATGGTTTCCTTTGCTGTGCAAAAGCTTTTAAGTTTCATTAGGTCCCATTTGTTTATTTGTGTTCTTATTTCCATTTCTCTGGGAGCTGGGTCAAAAAGAATCTTGCTGTGATGTATGTCATAGAGTGTTCTGCCTATGTTTTCCTCTAAGAGTTTGATAGTGTCTGCCCTTACACTTGGGTCTTTAATCCATTTTGAGTTTATTTTTGTGCATGGTGTCAGGGAGTGTTCTAATTTCATACTTTTACATGTACCTGTCCAATTTTCCCAGCACCACTTATTGAAGAGGCTGTCTTTTCTCCACTGTATATGCTTGCCTCCTTTATCAAAGATAAGGTGACCATATGTGTGTGGGTTTATCTCTGGGCTTTCTATCCTGTTCCATTGATCTATATTTCTGTTTTTGTGCCAGTACCAAACTGTCTTCATTACTGAAGCTTTGTAATATAGTCTGAAGTCAGGGAGCCTGATTCCCCCAGCTCCATTTTTTGTTCTCAAGATTGCTTTGGCTCTTCGGGGTCTTTTGTGTTTCCATACAAATTGTGAAATTTTTTGTTCTAGTTCTGTGAAAAATTCCAGTGGTAGTTTGATAGGGATTGCATTGAATCTGTAGATTGCTTTGGGTAGTAGAGTCATTTTCACAATGTTGATTCTTCCAATCCAGGAACATGGTATATCTCTCCATCTATTTGTATCATCTTTAATTTCTTTCATCAGTGTCTTATAATTTTCTGCATACAGGTTTTTTGTCTCCTTAGGTAGGTTTATTCCTAGGTATTTTAATCTTTTTGTTGCAATGGTAAATGGGAGTGTTTTCTTAATTTCACTTTCAGATTTTTCGTCATTAGTGTATAGAAATGCAAGAGATTTCTGTGCATTAATTTTGTATCCTGCTACTTTACCAAATTCATTGATTAGCTCTAGTAGTTTTCTGGTAGCATCTTTAGGATTCTCTATGTATAGTATCATGTCATCTGCAAATAGTGACAGCTTTACTTCTTCTTTTCCGATTTGGATTCCTTTTATTTCTTTGTCTTCTCTGATTGCTGTGGCTAACACTTCCAAAACTATGTTGAATAATAGTGGTGAGAGTGGGCAACCTTGTCTTGTTCCTGATCTTAGTGGAAATGGTTTCAGTGTTTCACCATTGAGGACAATGTTGGCTGTGGGTTTGTCATATATGGCCTTTATTATGTTGAGGAAAGTTCCCTCTATGCCTACTTTCTGCAGGGCTTTTATCATAAATGGGTGTTGAATTTTGTCGAAAGCTTTCTCTGCATCTATTGAGATGATCATATGGTTTTTCTCCTTCAATTTGTTAATATGGTGTATCACACATTGATTGATTTGCGTATGTTGAAGAATCCTTGCATTCCTGGGATAAACCCCACTTGATCATGGTGTATGATCCTTTTACTGTGCTGTTGGATTCTGTTTGCTAGTATTTTGTTGAGGATTTTTGCATCTATATTCATCCGTGATATTGGTCTGTAATTTTCTTTTTTTGTAGTGTCTTTGTCTGGTTTTGGTATCAGGGTGATGGTGGCCTCATAGAATGAGTTTGGGAGTGTTCCTTCCTCTGCAATTTTTTGGGAGAGTTTGAGAAGGATGGGTGTTAGCTCTTCTCTAAATGTTTGATAGAATTCACCTGTGAAGCCATCTGGTCCTGGACTTTTGTTTGTTGGAAGGTTTTTAATCACAGTTTCAATTTCAGTGCTTGTGATTGGTCTGTTCATATTTTCTATTTCTTCCTGGTTCAGTCTCGGCAGTTTGTGCATTTCTAAGGATCTGTCCATTTCTTCCAGGTTGTCCATTTTATTGGCATAGAGTTGCTTGTACTAATCTCTCATGATCTTTTGTATTTCTGCAGTGTCAGTGGTTACTTCTCCTTTTTCATTTCTAATTCTATTGATTTGAGTCTTCTCCCTTTTTCTCTTGATGAGTCTGGCTACTGGTTTATCAATTTTGTTTATCTTCTCAAAGAACCAGCTTTTAGTTTTATTGATTTTTGCTATTGTTTCCTTCATTTCTTTTTCATTTATTTCTGACCTGATCTTTATGATTTCTTTCCTTCTGCTGGCTTTGGGGTTTTTTTGTTCTTCTTTCTCTAATTGCTTTAGGTGCAAGGTTAGGTTGTTTATTCAAAATGTTTCCTGTTCCTTGAGGTAGGCTTCTATTGCTATAAACTTCCCTCTTAGCACTGCTTTTGCTGCGTCCCATAGGTTTTGGGTCGTCGTATCTCCATTGTCATTAGTTTCTAGGAATTTTTTGATTTCCCCTTTGATTTCTTCAGTGATCACTTCGTTATTAAGTAGTGTATTGTGTAGCCTCCATGTGTTTGTATTTTTTACAGATCTTTTCCTGTAATTGATATCTAGTCTCATAGCGTTGTGGTCGGAAAAGATACTTGATACAATTTCAATTTTCTTAAATTTACCAAGGCTTGGTTTGTGACCCAACATATGATCTATCCTGGAGAATGTTCCATGAGCACTTGAGAAAAATGTGTATTCTGTTGTTTTTGGGTGGAATGTCCTATAAATATCAATTAAGTCCATCTTGTTTAATGTATCATTTAAAGCTTGTGTTTCCTTATTTATTTTCATTTTGGATGATCTGTCCATTGGTGAAAGTGGGGTGTTAAATTCCCCTACTATGATTGTGTTACTGTCCATTTCCCCTTTTATGGCTGTTAGTATTTGCCTTATGTATTGAGGTGCTCCTATGTTGGGTGCATAAATATTTACAATTGTTATACCTTCCTCTTGGATCGATCCCTTGATCATTATATAGTGTCCTTCTTTGTCTCTTGTAATAGTCTTTATTTTAAAGTCTATTTTGTCTGATATGAGAATTGCTACTCCAGCTTTCTTTTGATTTCCATTTGCATGGAATATCTTTTTCCATCCCCTCACTTTCAGTCTGTATGTGTCTCTAGGTCTGAACTGGGTCTCTTGTAGACAGCATATATATGGGTCTTGTTTTTGTATCCATTCAGCCAGTCTGTGTCTTTTGGTGGGAGCATTTAATCCATTTACATTTCAGGTAATTGTCGATATGTATGTTCCTATTCCCATTTTCTTAAATGTTTTGGGTTTGTTATTGTAGGTGTTTTCCTTCTCTTGTGTTTCTTGCCTAGAGAAGTTCCTTTAGCATTTGTTGTAAAGCTGGTTTGGTGGTGCTGAACTCTCTCAGCTTTTGCTTGTCTGTAAAGGTTTTAATTTCTCCATCAAATCTGAATGAGATCCTTGCTGGGTAGAGTAATCTTGGTTGTAGGTTTTTCTCCTTCATCACTTTAAGTATATCCTGCCACTCCCTTCTGGCTTGCAGAGTTTCTGCTGAAAGATCAGCTGTTAACCTTATGGGGATTCCCTTGTGTGTTATTTGTTGTTTTTCCCTTGCTGCCTTTAATATGTTTTCCTTATATTTAATTTTTGACAGTTTGATTAATATGTGTCTTGGCGTATTTCTCCTTGGGTTTATCCTGTATGGGACTCTCTGTGCTTCCAGGACTTGATTAACTATTTCCTTTCCCATATTAGGGAAGTTTTCAACTATAATCTCTTCAAATATTTTCTCAGTCCCTTTCTTTTTCTCTTCTTCTTCTGGGACCCCTATAATTCGAATGTTGGTGCATTTAATGTTGTCCCAGAGGTCTCTGAGACTGTCCTCAGTTGTTTTCATTCTTTTTTCTTTATCCTGCTCTGCAGTTGTTATTTCCACTCCTTTATCTTCCAGGTCACTTATCCTTTCTTCTGCCTCAGTTATTCTGCTATTGATCCCATCTAGAGTATTTTTAATTTCATTTATTGTGTTTTTCATCATTGCTTGGTTCCTCTTTAGTTCTTCTACGTCCTTGTTTAATGTTTCTTGCATTTTGTCTATTCTGTTTCCAAGATTTTGGATCATCCTTACTATCATTATTCTGAATTCTTTTTCAGGTAGACTACCTATTTCCTCTTCATTTCTTAAGTCTGGTGTGTTTTGACCCTGCTCCTTCATCTGCTGTGTGTTTTTCTGTCATCTCATTTTGCTTATCTTACTGTGTTTGGGGTCTCCTTTTCACAGGCTGCAGGTTCATAGTTCCCGTTGTTTTTGGTATCTGTCCCCAGTGGCTAAGGTTGGTTCAGTGGGTTGTGTAGGCTTCCTGGTGGAGGGAACTAGTGCCTGAGTTCTGGTGGATGAGGCTGGATCTTGTCTTTCTGGTGGGCACGTCCACGTCTGGTGGTGTATTTTGGGGTGTCTGTGGCCTTATTATGATTTTAGGCAGCCTCTCTGCTAATGGATGGGGCTGTGTTCCTGTCTTGCTAGTTGTTTGGCATAGGGTGTTCAGCACTGTAGCTTGCTGGTCATTGAGTGATGCTGGGTCTTGATGTTGAGATGGAGATCTCTGAGAGATTTTTGCCGTTTGGTATTACGTGGAGCTGGGAGGTCTCTTGTGGACCAGTGTCCTGAAGTTGGCTCTCCCACCTCAGAGGTACGGCCCTGATGCCTGGCTGGAGCACCAAGAGCCTTTCGTCCACACGGCTCAGAGTAAAAGGGAGAAAAAATAGAAAGAAAGAAAGAAAGAGGCTATAATATAGTGAAGTAAAATAAAGCTATTATAAAGCAAAGCTATACAGACAAAATCTCACCCAGAAGCATATACATATACAGTCACAAAAAAAGGAAAAGGGGAAAAATTAATATATCCTGCTCCCAAAGTCCACCTCCTGAATTTGGGATGATTCGTTGTCTATTCAGGTATTCAACAGATGCAGGCACATCAAGTTGTTTGTGGAGTTTTAATCCGCTGCTTCTGAGGCTGCTGGGAGAGATTTCCCCTTCTCTTCTCTGTTCGCACAGCTCCTGGGGATCAGCTTTGGATTTGGACCCGCCTCTGCGTGTAGGTCGCCTGAGGGCGTCTGTTCCCTGCCCAGACAGGACAGGGTTAAAGGAGCAGCTGCTTCGGGGGCTCTGGCTCACCCAGGCTGCGGGGAGGGAGGGGTACAGAGGAGGCGGGGCGAGCCTGCGGCGTCAGAGGCCGGGGTGACGTTGCACCAGCCTGAGGCGCGCAGGGTGTTCTCCCAGGGAAGTTGTCCCTGGATCACGGGACCCTGGCAGTGGCGGGCTGCACAGGCTCCCGGGAGGGGCGGTGTGGAGAGTGACCTGTGCTCGCACACAGGATTTTTGGAGGCGGCAGCAGCAGCCCCAGCGTCTCACGCCCGTCTCTGGGGTCCACGCTGATCGCCGCGGCTCGCGCCAGTCTCTGGAGTTCGTTTAGGCGGCGCTCTGAATCCCCTCTCCTTGCGCGCCGCGAAACAAAGAGGCAAGAAAAAGTCTCTTGCCTCTTCGGCAGCTGCAGACTTTTTCCCGGTCTCCCTCCCAGCCAGCTGTGGTGCGCTAACCCCTTCAGGCTGTGTTCACGCCGCCAACCCCAGTCCTCTCCCTGCGATCCGACCAAAGCCCGAGCCTCAGCTCCCAGCCCCGCCCGCCCCGGCAGGTGAGCAGACAAGCCTCTCGGGCTGGTGAGTGCTAGTCGGCACTGATCCTCCGTGCGGGAATCTCTCCGCTTTGCCCTCCGCACCCCTGTGGCTGCGCTCTCCTCCGTGGCTCCGAAGCTTCCCCCTCCTCCACCCGCAGTCTCCGCCCGCGAAGGGGCTTCCTAGTGCATGGAAATCTTTCCTCCTTCACAGCTCCCTCCCACTGGTGCAGGTGCCGTCCCTATTCTTTTGTCTCTGTTATTTCTTTTTTCTTTTGCCCTACCCAAGTACGGGGGGAGTTTCTTGCCTTTTGGGAGGTCTGACGTTTTCTGCCAGCGTTCAGTGGGTGTTCTGTAGGAGCAGTTCCACGTGTAGATGTATTTCTACTGTATCTGTGGGAAGCAAGGTGATCTCCGCGTCTTACTCTTCCGCCATCTTCCCACCTCCTCCTGAGCATTTTTTTAATACTTGCTTTGAAGACTCATCAGATGCCAACACCTCATTATTGTTGTCTGTTGATTGTCTTTTCTAATGCAAGTTGAGTTTTTTTGTGTGTGGTTCTTCACATGCTGAATAATTATGGATTTTATCCTGCACACTTTGAATGTTTCATGAGACCCTGGGTCTTGTTTAAATCCTATGAAGAATGATGATATGTACGTTTTAGCCTTCTATAGGCTGTGATTCCAATACCAGGTTAGTTTTCCAAGCCTTTTAGTGCTACTCAAATATGTATGTCCTGGATCTGTGCTGCCCACTGGTCAGTCAAGGACCTGGGCATAAGTCAACTGGTTATCTTAGTTCTCAGTCTTTGGCGTGTTGGGTGGGATCAGATCCATGAATGTGCATTTTAGGGGTGAGTCCAAGATGTCATAAAATCCTTGATGGGTTCACTTTCTCAAACTCACCTCTCTGCTGTCTCTCCAGTACTTTCTGGTCCCTGCCAATTCCCCTTTGTAGTCCCTAGGTCAGAACTGCCCAGTTCCATGACTGCACCATATACAAGGCCCATGTAATGGAGAACGGAGAGAAAAACAAACAACTGGGGACCCACCCTGCCCTCTTGGAGGGGTAGTGACAACAAATGCTAGGGGGAGCTTCCCTCCCACAGAGATTTAGCTCCAGCAGTTTTCCATTGCTGGCTGCTGCTACTACCCCCATTTCACAGTTGCCTGGGGGTTAGGGTGCAAGAACCCAAAATAGAAAAAATGGGGGGTTTCCCTCACTTTTCTTGCATTTCTGTTTTTTGGTCTTTGAGGCCAACTAGAGGGTTTCTGCTGTACTCTCTCTGTCTGCACCACAGGGCTCAAGCCTGGTTTTCCAACTGTATCCAATTCAGGCTGGGGAATATCCAAGAAAAATGGTAAACTCACTGCCAGTTTATTAGTACTTTGAATTCTGGAGGCTTCCTTTGATCTGCCTGCTGTTATTTACTTTTCAGAGTTCTCAGACTGCTGCCTCTTCATTCTGTTTCAGGTTTTATAATTGGTATTCAGAGAGATGGGAAGATGAGACTGTGTTTACTCCATCTTGCCTGAAGCTGGATCTGGAAAATTTATTTTCACACCTACTATTTAGTTAAGGTTAACAGTATAATTTATGTAAGCAATATTTAGTTAATGTTATCAACATATTGTTTCTTAGTTCAATTGCTTTTCCTCTATGTTTACTATTCTTATGGATATACGTCTTTAGTATTTATTTTAGTGAGTGTCTTTATATGATAAGCTCCTGTTGTTATGTATAAATGTCTCTGTTTTCCCACCAACTTTTGAATTTTTTGATCAAAATAACACGAATACAGAAAACAGCTTAGAGAAAATGTACCACCTAAAGAGTTTTTATAAGATGAATGTCTTTTTAATCCCACCCATAAATCAGACAGAACTTGGCAGCAACCCCAGAAGCCTCATGCCTCTTCCCCAAAGCAAGCACTGACTTCCCATAACAAAAGTACCTATCACTCTAGATTTTATGGAAGTCCTCTTATTACTTTTAATTGTAGTTTTATTACCTAGCTGAGGAACTCTAAACACTATAGATAGTATAGCTTAGCCTGATTTTCAAAAATATGTCTGTTACCCCTCTGTATATTTTTAACCTTGAACATTTTTTGCTGAAGAAGCCAATTCTGGGGAGGTAAGATTTTGCTGATTGCATTCCTATGGTTCAGTTTGATATTTTTATTTGCCCTCTAGGTTTTCTGCAAAGTAGTAATTGAGTATAAACTTAATCTGACTCAGATTTTACTGTGGCAGGAAGATTACTTCATAGGTGCTGTTGAGTTCATTGTCAAGGGGCATATTGTAGTCTAGTTATCTAATTTTTTATGGATGGAGAACATAGATTCTTAGTTGGACATTCTTAGATCTTGAATGTGTTGCAAAATGGTGATGCTCTAATCCTATTGTTCCGTCTTTGTTTAAATATATTCCCACATCTGCCATTTAGTTCTAGAGGTAGTTTGCATAGGAAAGGCAGGATAGATGTTTGAGTCTTTCCTATTTTTATGAGTTTGCAAAACAAAGAACTGGTTTTCTTAGTATTTTATAGAGTTTAATTAATTAGGTGAGAGAGAAAGAAATGGAGAGAGAGAGAGATTGAGACAGAGAGGGAGAGAGAGCATGCAGACCTCCAGCGTCGGGTAGCATAATTCACCAAGGGTTCCAGCTACAAGAGCTATGAACTCCATCTCCGTGTCTGCGCTGAGGATGTGTTCCTGATAGGCTGTTCCTCATTCCTGGGAGACCCTATCCTGAGAGACTGAGCTCCTCTGACAACCACCTTTGGCTTGAGTTCTCCTAGTGGCCTTGCTGAACTTTCCTGAATGTCCATCTAGGACTCTGCCACCCAACTTTCCTCCCTTCTCCCTGCACCTGGGATCATACTTACACTGCAGTTTGATAACTCTCCCAGATTCCTCTTTCACTCCGCATTTTCTATCACTTAGCCATTTCCTCCAATAAAAGCCTTGCACATTTCATTCAACCTCAGCATCTGCTTCTTGGAGGACCTAGACGATGCAGTGTATCATTATAAACTCACAGATGTACACCTCTTTGGTGTGTTTCCATCCATCTAAGGCATTATTACCCTTACTGATGCTCCATTTGTCCTATCTTTGCTGAGTGGGAGATTCTCCAGTTTGACACCCAAGTCTTTTTAACACAACCTTACTAGTCTTTGATAATGTCCTTGCTCTCTGTTACAAAAAGATATTCTAAGCTCATCTGCTCATCTTTTCCTTTTCCTGTCCCACACCTGGAATCAGCAATGCAATTTCAACCATTTCTCTAAGAAACCCTGGTGTCTTTTAGTTGTAAAGATTATTTTTAGGCTTCTTCAATGAACATATTTAGGGTATCTGTTTATCTATCTATGTATCTATCATCTAGCTATCACCTAGCTATCTATCTCTCTATCATCTATCTATCTATACTCTCTCTTCCTATCATCTATCATATATCTATCATCTATCTACCTATCTGTCTATCTATCATCTATCTGTCTATCATCTATCTATCATCTATCTATCATTTATCTATCTATCATCTAGCTATCTGTCTCTCTATCATCTAGCTATCTATACTCTATCTACCTATCATCTCTCTATCACTATCTATCTATCTACCTATCTATCTATATCTATGGTAAAATGCCTCGAGTTCAAATTCAAGATTACGGGGTGTTTACTCAAGATTTTCTATCTTTCATTTGCAGCTCCTAGGAAACCTGGTTCTCAAGAGCACTAGGGATAATCAAATTAGAATAACATATGTACACAAAAATAATATTCAGAAGATACCAACACTTTATCCAACTGTCACCAACATGATTACTAAAAACATTTTAAAAATTGTTTTTTGTGTATGTTTTTTCCATTTTCTTTTTCGTTTTAAAAAGTTCTACTGTGTGTACGTTGTCAAAGCCTACAGCTATTACATGCTATACTATCTCCCTTGAATCTCATATTTAATCTTAGGTCTACATATAATAATAATAATTCATACCACCAGTATTTATGCCAGTCTCTCTCCAGTTTCAAAGGCAACAAGGTCTGCACGGGTTTCAGCCCATCTGACAAGGTTCCAGCTGGTTCTTTCTCTCCCAACAACACATGCATCCTCTCTTCCTGACTGCCTGCCTTACAAACCTCAGACTCGTGTGCAAGGTTGCCAGACTTACAAAGGCTGCTTAACCAGCTCCCAGCATTTGATCACACACACACACACAGACACACACACACACACACACACACACACACCCTAGAGGTTCTGCTTCTGTGGTTGAATCTTGGCTGCTGGTACAAGTAACCTCATTTGGTTGTTTTTGAGACATGTTAGAAAATATAGCTTTGTGCTTTCTGAAAGATTCTAACTGTTTCCCTTCCACATCTGTATCAGCACGCATTCTTCTTTGCAGCCATTGTCCCTATCCAGCTCAATTTGGACTCTTTTCTTAGCAGTTTCCTCTCAGTGGGGCTCTGTCCTGGAAGGGAGCCTTGCTCGTTATTCCTGAGAGTTTGGAGGACCTAGTCTGCACTGGCTTCTTTAGACTTTACTGACAACCTCTTTTGCTTACTTGCTTTAAGAGTGAGAAGATCCTTCCAATTCAGCTGCTTTCAAAGCTGGCCTGCTGGAATTTCCAGAAAGTAACTGTTAGCAAGGCTTGCCACATGCTTTGAGGAGGCCCCGTGAAAAATGAAGATGGAAGACCCTTTGTTGCAAAAAAACTTTGTTTTAAGGTTTGTTTTCCTTTTTTCTGTAATCTCTTTCCCAATCTGTCATGGTGTTTTTTTCTTTGATGTTTAACATTGCACTTGCTTGAGCACAAGAATACTTGTAGAGGAGTGAGACCCTCACAGGGACCTGGGGCCCCGTCCATGATTCACTTCACAGGGTGCACAGGCCCAACCCCAGTCCCTCCTGTGCCAAGTCCCTACCAGGGTGGACGTTGGCTGCAATCTTGGGGTGGACATGAAGAAGCAGACTCCTGAGAACCCTTGCTGGGGAGGTGAGGAGGTGGTGGGAAGTAGGACCACACAGGAGCTTGAGACAGGCGGGGACCCGGGAACTGGGACCCTTTGCTGCAGTGCTTGCACCTGGACAAACATCTCCTCCAGCAACAAAATACAAAGAAACTATAAGGGACTAAAAATAACTGCATGCAAACGCAGTTGGGGCAAACAACAAGATACAAGAAGACCAAAACCACCCAGCTGCCACTTCTGAAGTGCCGGGAGCAAAAACAGGGTGTAGGGAGCAAAAGCAGGGCATTGCACATGCCCCCTGCACACACCACTACCTAAGGGGTGGGCAAACCACCTAAGCCACCCCTCCAGCCCAACACCTGGACCTGCCCCTACCGTCACCCCATATAAGGAACCAGACCGCCCCCGCCTCAGGGAACGAGCAAGGGAAGTTGTTATTTGTTTTCACTCCCCTCTGCTGCAGCAGGGGACCCAATAAAGCTTTGCCTGAATTTCTTGTCTGGCTTCTTATCAATTTCTGTTGATTGGAGAAGGCCAAGAACCCTGGTCGGTATCAAGCTGAGTCTCCAAGCGCCCAGTGCATGCTCCATTGTCCCAAGATAAAAATTCAAAACTTATTCAGCATTTCTAGATAGCCACTGCAGATCCTTAACCTCTCCAAGTGTGAGCCCCTTCTGAGTGTGGGGCCCTGTGTGACTATGCTGGTAACATACGCGTGAGGTCAGCCCTGCCTGGTGGCTATACTGGAGGTCTCAGCCTTGCAGACACCCACTGTTGCCCTCTGCTGAAGCTATGGGTGTCTTTTGGAAGCCAGTGGTTTCCCAACCCCCTTGTATTCTGGAGTTCTTAAGAAACTCGGTTATCTAGCTTTATTGTAGATGTTACCTATGGGATTTGGATTTTGCTATCCCCATCTCTTTGTGTTCACCAAGGATTTGGAGAGATTCAGAAAAAATACTGCTCCCTGCCCTGTCTTCCCAGAGTCCTTGAAAAGATATTTTAACTGCATGTAAAATTTGTTTTTAACAGTTGTTTACATTCAACCCTTTTGATGACATTATTCCAGAGGGTTCTGCTGGACAGAGGTGGGATACAGAGTTTCCACTAGGCTCCGCCCTGGTCTGGAGCAGGAGGAGCCCTCTGGCACTGTGAGGTGGGGGATGCCCGCTACCACTGGGGAGGCGGTAGAAGTCCAGAACCCCACGTGGCCCTCACTGACACTGTGAAATGGGGAGTATCAGTACCATAAGTACAGGTGAAAGTCCCAACTCCCTACTTCTCCTCTGATGTGATGGGGAGGGGGCAATGGACCCCAGCAGTGTCCACTCACAGTTGGAGAGCAGAACTCAGCCTTTGCTGATGAAGTGGGCACAGGGCAGTTCTCTAAAAGTTTTCTGTCCTGCTAGGTTGCTTCTTTCCTGGTCATTGGCTCGAGAGAGCGGGGTTTTTTGTAGACTTTTCTGTCTGCACCTGTTGGCAGTCCTCAAACGCCGACTTCTCCAGTAACCAGTCTGGGATCTGTGAGGAAGAAAGAGAACCCAGGGACATCACTGCTGTGCTCCTCCTCTTTCCCAAGGTCCCCAGCTGGTCTGTTCTCTCTTCCTTTCAGAACCTTGTTTGCTTTATACATAATGTTCAGGACTTTAGCTGTGCTCAGCTGCAGGAGTAGGGGAGAGTGCCTCTATTCCATTTTGGTCCAGAACAAGTTGTCCCTCTTGCTTATCTTTATGATGCCATTATTTTAATTGTTTTCTTCAGTGAAAATATGTTCCATTTATTGATATTTTGTGAGAGGAGGGTTGACTTCCCTAGCTTTAGAATTCCTTATATGTTTTGACATTTTCTTTTGAAAACTTCCATCTCTCTCTCTCTGCCGCTCTCTCTCTGTCTCTGTCTCTGTCTCTCTCTCTCATCCTACTATGCCTAGTGATTTTGCAATTGCCAATCCCTACCTCCTTGGAACCGTCAGTCCAAAACTGCATTTTACTTATTGAGTCCCATTTCACATTTCTAGGCGAAACTGAGGACTTTCACGTGTCATCCCAAGGTCGGCAAAAAGCTAGTCCTAGCTCAGAGTCCTCTGGCTCGATCTGTGCTTCCCAGCTGTCCCAGGCAACATCTTCTTTCCACATGCTTCATAAGAAGGGAGGCTGTAAGCAGACTCTCATTTTAAACACTGAGATGGCTCACTTCCCACTTTCTCTGGGAGCCAGAGGCTTCTATCGGTTCTCCAGCTTCTGCTTTTCTAGGTTTCTCAGTCACAGGTGTTGTTTTCCTGTCTTGCAGCAGAGCTGCACATTTTTAGGGTTTTATTTCCATGTATACTTTATCTGTATGATTGGAGAAGAGGAAAACTTCAAAACATTATCTTGCAATGCTGACTTGAAGCTGAGATTCCATATTTAGCCTACTAAATCAGTGAAGACTAAGAATTCTAATGAAGTCTAAAGTCTGGGGGGCGGGGTTTTGGGAAAAGATGCGCTCCAATATACTGCCTTTGGGAGTATAAATGGGCGCAACTGTTTAGGAGAGCAATTTGGGAATATATATCAAAGTTTTAATTAGCATCCTATTGAATACACTAATTTCCTAATTTATCCTACAGGATACAGTTGCCATGTATAAATTTTTAAAAATTTTTAATTGAAGTACAGTTGACTTACAATGTTGTGTTAATTTCTGCTGTACAGCAAAGTGATTCAGTTATACATACCTTTTAAAATTCTTTTCCATTATGGTTTATCACAGGATATTGAATGTAGTTCCCTGTGCTATACAGTAGGGCCCTGTTGTTTATCCATTCTATATATAATGGTTGGGAGTTTGGGGTTAACAGATGCAAACCATATATACACTTAAAATTTACTTTTAAAATATTTATTAGAGTATTGTTTATATTAGCACAAAGAACTGCAAATTCCCTAAAAGCCAATCATTAAGAGACAAGGTGAATAAAGGATGGCATATCCACAAACTAGAATACTTGGCAGCATTCAAAAGAATGGGATAGAGATGTGCTTACAGATTAGGAAATATACACAAGAAGCTACAGAGTAGAAAATTTACTAGTAGATATGCTCTGACCTCATTTGGGTAAGACTGTTCTGGAAGCCAGTCACATGACTGTCAGCAGGCATTAATTGTAGTCATTAGAAATGAGGTGAGAAGGACTTTCACATTTGTATCCTTTCATACTGTTTGCAGTTTTATTGACATACCTTTAATTGTGCTTTTATTTTTAAGACTAGCCCTTATTTCTGGTGGGAATGTAGAATGGTACCGCGACTCTGGAAAATAGCTTGGCAGTTCCTTATAAAACTAAACATGTGATTACCACATGATCCAGCAATTGCCCTCTTGGGCATTTGTCCCAGGGAAATAAAAACTCATGTTAACACAAAAACCTCACATGCATGTTCGTAGTAACTTTATTTTCAAAGCCCCAAACTGGAAACAACGCAGACATCTTTCAGTGGGTAAATGGTTAAATAAACTATGATAAATCCATTCCATGGACAACTACTCAGCAATAGAAAGAAACAACCAATTGGTAAACACGCAGCAACCTGGAGGGATCTTAAGGGAATTAGGCTGAGTCTTAAAAAGCCAGTCCCAAAAGGCTACATACTATATTGTTCTATTTATATCTCATCTTTAAAAGACAAAATTGTAGAAATGGAGAACTTACTAGTGGGTGCCAGGGGTCAGGGATGGGGATATAGGGTAAAAGGCAGGTGGGTGGGGGTACAAAAGGGCAAGTTGAATGGCCATTGTGGTGAGGGATCTATTCTGTATCTTGACTATGGTGGTGGATGCATGAACCTACACATGCGATAAAATTGCATAGAGCTAAACATACACATACACATAAATAACTAAAACTGGGCAAGTCTGAATAAGGTAGGTGGACTACATCAAAGTCTGATTGATATGATGTAATACAGCATTTGTAGATGTTACTATTGGGGAGAATTTGGCAAAGAACACACACAATCTCCAGAATCTCTCTGTATTATTTCCTACAATTGCATGTGAATATTCAATTATCCCAAATTGAAAAGTTTAACTAGAAAACAAACAAACAAAAAAAACCATCCTCAGAGTGATTCTTTTTCTCTATAAAGATTTCATGAATTTTTTTGTTAGGATATCCAAAATATATTACAGATTTTCTTCCTATTGTAAACTGAATCTTACTATTACATTTTCTTAATAGTTATTACTGATTTAGAGGCATGCAATTCATTTTTATATGTTGATCTCCTATTTGGCAATTTTGCTGTATTCTCTCATTTATTCGGATAGACTATCTATTTAGTCTTTTTTTTTTTTTCTATGAGTTTTCAATGTAAACAGCATTGGACTTTTTAAAAAAATATCTTTATTGGACTATAATTGCTTTACATTGTTGTGTTAGTTGCTGCTGTATAACAAAGTGAATCAGCTATATGTATACATACATACCCATATCCCCTCCCTCTTGCATCTCTCTCTCACCCTCCCTATCCCACCCCTCTAGGTGGTCACAAAGCACTGAGCTGATCTCCCTGTGCTTTGCGGCTGCTTCCCACTAGCTATCTATTTTACATTTGGTAGCATATATATGTCTATGCCAATCTCTCACTTCATCTCAGCTTACCCTTCCTCTTCCCCCTGGTCTCAAATCCATTCTCTACGTCTGCGGCTTTATCCCTGTCCAGCCCCTAGGTTCTTCAAAACCATTTGGATTTTTTAGATTCCATATATATGTGTTAGCATACGGTATTTGTTTTACTCTTTCTGACTTACTTCACTCTGTATGACAGACTCTAGGTCCATCTACCTCACGACAAATAACTCAATTTCGTTTCTTTTTATGGCTGAGTAATATTCCATTGTATATATGTGCCACATCTTCTTTATCCATTCATCTGTCGAAGGACACTTTGGTTGCTTCCATGTCCTGGCTATTATAAAAAGAGCTGCAATGAACATTCTGGTACATGACTCTTTTTGAATTATGGTTTTCTCAGGGTGTATGCCCAGGAGTGGGATTCCTGGGTCATATGGTAGTTCTATTTTTAGTTTTTTAAGGAATCTGTGTACTGTTCCCCATAGTGGCTGTATCAATTTACATTCCCACCAACAGTGCAAGAGGGTTTCCTTTTCTCCACACCCTCTCCAGCATTTATTATTTGTAGATTTTTTGATGATGGCCATTCTGACAAGTGTGAGGTGATACTGCATTGTAGTTTTGACTTGCATTTCTCTAATGATTAGTTATGTTTAGCATCCTTTCATGTGTTTGTTGGCAATCTGTATATCTCCTTTGGAGAAATGTCTATTTGGGTTTTCTGCCCATTTTTGGATTGGGTTTTTTGTTTTTTTGATATTGAGTTGCATTAGCTACTTGTATATTTTGGAGATTAATCCTTTGACAGTTGCTTCATTTGCAAATATTTTCTCCCATCCTGAGGGTTGTCTTTTCATCTTGATTATGGTTTCCTTTGCTGAGCAAAACCTTTTAAGTTTCTTTAGGTCCCATTAGCTTATTTTTGTTTTTATTTCCATTTATCTAGGAGGTGGG
>NW_028121620.1:0-19726 GCF_965194805.1 Balaenoptera borealis
ATCATGGGATATAGGACTTTTGCTTTCCGACTTACCTCATGTTCTGTGATTATCTCCAAGATCATCTATGGTGCCTCAAAGAGCAGTGTTTCATTGTTTTCCATGGCTAGTATTCATTGTGTACATGGGCCGCTTCTTCCTTTTCCTTTCATCTGTTGATGGACATTTTGGTTGCTTCACTGTCTTGTCTATTGTGAATAAGGCTGCAGTGCAGCTTTTGCAGCCCGGGTCTTCTTCATTCTGGTCTTCTCAGGTGAGAGGCCCATTGGTGCGCCTGCTGGATTGAATGGTACCTCAATTTTTCCTTTTCAACGCAGCTCCTTTCTGTTCTCATTATTAGCGTTTAACCCTTTTACATCTCACCAGCAGCTAGAGGGTACACAGTTCTCTAAAACCTCTTCAGCATTGACTGTTTGTAGACTTTTTGCCAATGGTCAGTCGACGGGTGTGAGTTGAGAACTTTTCGTAGATTAGATTGCATGAGTCTAATACTTCCTGAGGTTGAGCTTTTATCCATTTCCCTTTCTTTAAAAAGAGAGTGAGTAAAACTTACCTCTTCATACTAGCTTCGTGAACATTTTGCCTGTTGTGAATTTTTTTTATCCATTCCCTACCTCAGCACAATTTTGAGGGCAGGTGTCCTTTACAGCCCTGCGTCCTTGTGAATGAATGGTAAGTGACCATTAGCTGTGGGTTAAAAGCTGCTCTTGCGGGAATCGGCCACAAGGCGGCAGCATTTCTCCTTTACCAAATCTGGTTACTAGGGCAACAGAGCCTTACTGGAAGTGGTGTTCTAGGTTGCAAATTAGAATGGAATGTGCGAGGCAAAAGCCCTTTAAGTTTATGTCTCATTACTTCTTGTTGGTATTTTTAACTTAATTTTTATTTTTTATCACAGCAAACTTGATTACAATGTTTTGTTTGTTCTAGGTGTGCAAGATGTGGTTCTTTCACACATATACATATATCTATTCTTCTTCGGATCCTTTTCCCATGTAGGTTATGACACAGTGTTGAGTAGTCTTCTCTTGGTATTGCGTAGGTCTTTGGTGATTATGTATTTCACGTGTGTTTGTGTCTCTCTGTTAACCTCAATATGGTAATGTATCCAATCCTCACACCTTTCCATTTGGTGAACCATAAGTTTTTTAAATGAATCTATGATAGTGTTTCTCTGTGGAAATACCTTTGTCTGTATCATTTTTTAGGTAACACCTATATGTGATATGATAGGCTATGTGACTTTCGCTTTCTCACTTACTCCGAGTTGCGTGATTACTTCTAGACTCATCTATGGTGCTGCAAATGGCATTGTTTCATTTTTTCACTAGCTCATATTCCATCTGTACAGGTAGCAGTTCTTCTTTGTCCACCCATCTGTCGGTGGACTTTTTGGCTACTTCCATATCTTGGCCATTGTAATACTGTGCAATGCAGATTTGCGTGCCTGTGTCCTTCCAATTCTGTCTTCTTAGGTTATAGGTCCAGGAATAGGTCTGCTGGATCATATGGTAGCTCAATGTTTACCTTTTAAAGGCACCTCTATTCTGATCTCTTTAGTGGCTCTTTCCAGGTTACGTCCCACTTAAAGTGGAGGGTATGTATTTCTTCCCAGCACCTTCAGCATTTATTCTTTGTAGTTTTTGCTGATGGTTATTCTGAGTGGTGTGAGCTGATACCTCTTTGTGGTTGAATTTGCATGTGTCTCATAATGCGTTGAAATTGAGCTTTAAGACTTGTCCTTTTTATTTTTCCAGCTGTGATTGGAGCTTATTTCTTCAAAGTGTTTTCTTAAAGTATGTGTCACCGTTTGAAATATTTTGGCCATGATCTCCCTCAAGACATTTTGAGGGCAGGTTTCATTTACAGCCCTGCAGTACTTGTTCATATGAAGTGACCATTAGCTCAGGCTTTAAACCTGCTTTTGCAGGTAACGGCCAGAGAGCGGCAGCCTTTCTACGTTCCCCTTGCTGCTACTAGGGAAACAGACCTACCGGTCCGTGGTGTTCTTCGGTTATAAATTAGAGTGCAATGTGCCCGGATAAACCCACAAATGTTGATGTCTCCTTGCTTTTCTTTGTTTTTAAATTTAATTTATATTTATTATTAATTAGAGTAATATTCCATTGTGTACGTGGACCACTTCTTCTTGGTGCATTCCTCGGTTGATGGACATTTTCATTGCTTCCAAGTGTTGGCTATGGTAAATATTGCTGGCGTACAGGTTTGCCAGCCTGTGACTTTTTGATTCTCATTTTCTCAGGTGATAGGCCAAGCAGTGGTTGTGATTGATTGACTGGTAGCTCAATGTTTCCCTTTTCAAAGCACCTACATTGTGTTTTCATTAGTGGCTCTTTACATGCCCCCCCTTACCACCGAGGGTACGCATTTCTCCACACTCCCGTCACCGTTTATTTTTTGCAGCACTTTTCCTAATGGCCATTGTGACTGCTGCGAGCTGATAGGTTTTTGTAATATGGGTATGCATGTCATTAAAATTTTTAAAATTCATCATATTCCTACGCCTTTTTCTTTTCTCTTAAAAGAAAAAACCGTGAGTACAATATAGCTCTTGAAATTGTCTTCTTCGAAGGTTGCCCTCTTCTGAATTTTTTGGTCGATTTTTGACCCCAGAAATTTTCTGGAGGGCAGGCGCCATTTACAGAACTGCAAGTTGGTGAAAATTTAGTGACCTTTTGCAGTGGGTTCAAAGCTGCTGTTGTGGGAAACGTCCACAAGGAGGTAGCATTTCTCCATTCCCCAATCTGGGTACTAGGGCAGCAGAGCCTTTCTGGAAGTCATTGTCCTAGGTTGTAAATTAGAATGGAATTTGCCAGGAGAAATCCCCATAAGTTTATGTCTCATTACTTCTTCTTGGTTTTTAAAATTTTTTTAATCTGGGTAAAGTTTAGAAAATTGTTTGTCCTAGGTGTACACAATCTGGTTCATTTGTACATTATGTATGTCTATTAATGTACAGATCCTCTTCCCATGTAAAATATTACAGTGTTCCGTCGACCTCCCTTGCTATATGTTCGGTCTTTTTGATACATGTATATAATATGTATTTGTATATGTATAGTCACACTAATCTTCATTTCTCAATTTCCCCCCTCCTTTCCTTTTAGATGAGCATAGTTTGTTTTCTACGCCTGTGAGTGTCTTTCTCTTTGGAAATATGTTCATCTGTGTCAGTTATTAGATAATGCCGTACGTGATAATATGGGATATAGGTCTTTTGCTTTCCGACCTACTTCATGTTTTGTGATTATCTCCAGGCTCATCTATGGTGCCTCAAAGAGCAGTGCTTCAATGTTTTCCATGGCTAATATTCCATTGTGTACATGGACCACTTCTTCTTGGTGCATTCCTCTGTTGATGGACATTTTCGTTGCTTCCAAGCGTTGCCTATGGTAAATATTGCTGGAGTGCAGGATTGCCAGCCTGCGATTTTTGATTTTCATTCTCTCAGGTGATAGACCCAGCAGTGGGTATGATTGATTGACTGGTATGGTAGCTCAACGTTTACCTTTTCAAGGCACCTCAATTGTGCTGTCATTAGTGGCTCTTACCACGTCCCCCTTAGAATCGAGGGTACGCATTTCTCCACAATCACGTCAGCATTTCTTGTTTGCAGCATTTTTGTTGATGGCCATTCTGACTGGGGTGAGCTGATAGGTTTTTGTAATTTGGGTTTACATGTCTGTAAAAATTCCTACAATTCATCATTTTTCCACGCCTTTTGCTTTTCTGTTAAAAGAAAAAAGAAAAAGAGTGTGAGTATAATATACCTCTTCAAATTTTCTTTTTGGAAGGTTGCACTCTAGAATTTTTTGGTCGATTTTCGACCTCAGTATTTTTTGGAGGGCAGGTGTCATTTACAGAACTGCAATTGGTGAACATTTAGTGACCTTTTGCAGTGGGTTTAAAGCTGCTGTTGTGGGAAACGGCCACAAGGATGCAGCATTTCTCCATTCCCAAATCGGGGTACTAGGGCAGCAGAGCCGTTCTGGAAGTCGTTTGCCTAGGTGGTCAATTTGAATGGAATGTGCCAGGAAAACCCCCCATAAGTTTATGTCTCATTACTCCTAGTTCGTTGTTTTAATTTTTTCAATTGGGGTAATGGTTAGAATGTTGCTTGTCCAAGGTGTACACACTCTGGTTCATCTACATATTCTATATACCTATTTATGTAGAGATCCTCTTCCCGTGTAAATTATTACAGAGTGTTCCGTAAACCTTCCTTGCTATATGGTCGGTCTTTTTGATATATGTATATAATATGTATTTGTATACATATGGTAACGCTAATCTTCATTTATCCATTCCCCCACCTTTCCTTTTAGATAAGCATAGTTTTTTTTTTTTTAATAAGTCTGTGATGGACTTTCTCTGTGGAAATATGTTCATTTGTGTCAGTTATTAGAGAACGCCTATAAGTGATATCATGGGATATAGGACTTTTGCTTTCCGACTTACCTCATGTTCTGTGATTATCTCCAAGATCATCTATGGTGCCTCAAAGAGCAGTGTTTCATTGTTTTCCATGGCTAGTATTCATTGTGTACATGGGCCGCTTCTTCCTTTTCCTTTCATCTGTTGATGGACATTTTGGTTGCTTCACTGTCTTGTCTATTGTGAATAAGGCTGCAGTGCAGCTTTTGCAGCCCGGGTCTTCTTCATTCTGGTCTTCTCAGGTGAGAGGCCCATTGGTGCGCCTGCTGGATTGAATGGTACCTCAATTTTTCCTTTTCAACGCAGCTCCTTTCTGTTCTCATTATTAGCGTTTAACCCTTTTACATCTCACCAGCAGCTAGAGGGTACACAGTTCTCTAAAACCTCTTCAGCATTGACTGTTTGTAGACTTTTTGCCAATGGTCAGTCGACGGGTGTGAGTTGAGAACTTTTCGTAGATTAGATTGCATGAGTCTAATACTTCCTGAGGTTGAGCTTTTATCCATTTCCCTTTCTTTAAAAAGAGAGTGAGTAAAACTTACCTCTTCATACTAGCTTCGTGAACATTTTGCCTGTTGTGAATTTTTTTTATCCATTCCCTACCTCAGCACAATTTTGAGGGCAGGTGTCCTTTACAGCCCTGCGTCCTTGTGAATGAATGGTAAGTGACCATTAGCTGTGGGTTAAAAGCTGCTCTTGCGGGAATCGGCCACAAGGCGGCAGCATTTCTCCTTTACCAAATCTGGTTACTAGGGCAACAGAGCCTTACTGGAAGTGGTGTTCTAGGTTGCAAATTAGAATGGAATGTGCGAGGCAAAAGCCCTTTAAGTTTATGTCTCATTACTTCTTGTTGGTATTTTTAACTTAATTTTTATTTTTTATCACAGCAAACTTGATTACAATGTTTTGTTTGTTCTAGGTGTGCAAGATGTGGTTCTTTCACACATATACATATATCTATTCTTCTTCGGATCCTTTTCCCATGTAGGTTATGACACAGTGTTGAGTAGTCTTCTCTTGGTATTGCGTAGGTCTTTGGTGATTATGTATTTCACGTGTGTTTGTGTCTCTCTGTTAACCTCAATATGGTAATGTATCCAATCCTCACACCTTTCCATTTGGTGAACCATAAGTTTTTTAAATGAATCTATGATAGTGTTTCTCTGTGGAAATACCTTTGTCTGTATCATTTTTTAGGTAACACCTATATGTGATATGATAGGCTATGTGACTTTCGCTTTCTCACTTACTCCGAGTTGCGTGATTACTTCTAGACTCATCTATGGTGCTGCAAATGGCATTGTTTCATTTTTTCACTAGCTCATATTCCATCTGTACAGGTAGCAGTTCTTCTTTGTCCACCCATCTGTCGGTGGACTTTTTGGCTACTTCCATATCTTGGCCATTGTAATACTGTGCAATGCAGATTTGCGTGCCTGTGTCCTTCCAATTCTGTCTTCTTAGGTTATAGGTCCAGGAATAGGTCTGCTGGATCATATGGTAGCTCAATGTTTACCTTTTAAAGGCACCTCTATTCTGATCTCTTTAGTGGCTCTTTCCAGGTTACGTCCCACTTAAAGTGGAGGGTATGTATTTCTTCCCAGCACCTTCAGCATTTATTCTTTGTAGTTTTTGCTGATGGTTATTCTGAGTGGTGTGAGCTGATACCTCTTTGTGGTTGAATTTGCATGTGTCTCATAATGCGTTGAAATTGAGCTTTAAGACTTGTCCTTTTTATTTTTCCAGCTGTGATTGGAGCTTATTTCTTCAAAGTGTTTTCTTAAAGTATGTGTCACCGTTTGAAATATTTTGGCCATGATCTCCCTCAAGACATTTTGAGGGCAGGTTTCATTTACAGCCCTGCAGTACTTGTTCATATGAAGTGACCATTAGCTCAGGCTTTAAACCTGCTTTTGCAGGTAACGGCCAGAGAGCGGCAGCCTTTCTACGTTCCCCTTGCTGCTACTAGGGAAACAGACCTACCGGTCCGTGGTGTTCTTCGGTTATAAATTAGAGTGCAATGTGCCCGGATAAACCCACAAATGTTGATGTCTCCTTGCTTTTCTTTGTTTTTAAATTTAATTTATATTTATTATTAATTAGAGTAATATTCCATTGTGTACGTGGACCACTTCTTCTTGGTGCATTCCTCGGTTGATGGACATTTTCATTGCTTCCAAGTGTTGGCTATGGTAAATATTGCTGGCGTACAGGTTTGCCAGCCTGTGACTTTTTGATTCTCATTTTCTCAGGTGATAGGCCAAGCAGTGGTTGTGATTGATTGACTGGTAGCTCAATGTTTCCCTTTTCAAAGCACCTACATTGTGTTTTCATTAGTGGCTCTTTACATGCCCCCCCTTACCACCGAGGGTACGCATTTCTCCACACTCCCGTCACCGTTTATTTTTTGCAGCACTTTTCCTAATGGCCATTGTGACTGCTGCGAGCTGATAGGTTTTTGTAATATGGGTATGCATGTCATTAAAATTTTTAAAATTCATCATATTCCTACGCCTTTTTCTTTTCTCTTAAAAGAAAAAACCGTGAGTACAATATAGCTCTTGAAATTGTCTTCTTCGAAGGTTGCCCTCTTCTGAATTTTTTGGTCGATTTTTGACCCCAGAAATTTTCTGGAGGGCAGGCGCCATTTACAGAACTGCAAGTTGGTGAAAATTTAGTGACCTTTTGCAGTGGGTTCAAAGCTGCTGTTGTGGGAAACGTCCACAAGGAGGTAGCATTTCTCCATTCCCCAATCTGGGTACTAGGGCAGCAGAGCCTTTCTGGAAGTCATTGTCCTAGGTTGTAAATTAGAATGGAATTTGCCAGGAGAAATCCCCATAAGTTTATGTCTCATTACTTCTTCTTGGTTTTTAAAATTTTTTTAATCTGGGTAAAGTTTAGAAAATTGTTTGTCCTAGGTGTACACAATCTGGTTCATTTGTACATTATGTATGTCTATTAATGTACAGATCCTCTTCCCATGTAAAATATTACAGTGTTCCGTCGACCTCCCTTGCTATATGTTCGGTCTTTTTGATACATGTATATAATATGTATTTGTATATGTATAGTCACACTAATCTTCATTTCTCAATTTCCCCCCTCCTTTCCTTTTAGATGAGCATAGTTTGTTTTCTACGCCTGTGAGTGTCTTTCTCTTTGGAAATATGTTCATCTGTGTCAGTTATTAGATAATGCCGTACGTGATAATATGGGATATAGGTCTTTTGCTTTCCGACCTACTTCATGTTTTGTGATTATCTCCAGGCTCATCTATGGTGCCTCAAAGAGCAGTGCTTCAATGTTTTCCATGGCTAATATTCCATTGTGTACATGGACCACTTCTTCTTGGTGCATTCCTCTGTTGATGGACATTTTCGTTGCTTCCAAGCGTTGCCTATGGTAAATATTGCTGGAGTGCAGGATTGCCAGCCTGCGATTTTTGATTTTCATTCTCTCAGGTGATAGACCCAGCAGTGGGTATGATTGATTGACTGGTATGGTAGCTCAACGTTTACCTTTTCAAGGCACCTCAATTGTGCTGTCATTAGTGGCTCTTACCACGTCCCCCTTAGAATCGAGGGTACGCATTTCTCCACAATCACGTCAGCATTTCTTGTTTGCAGCATTTTTGTTGATGGCCATTCTGACTGGGGTGAGCTGATAGGTTTTTGTAATTTGGGTTTACATGTCTGTAAAAATTCCTACAATTCATCATTTTTCCACGCCTTTTGCTTTTCTGTTAAAAGAAAAAAGAAAAAGAGTGTGAGTATAATATACCTCTTCAAATTTTCTTTTTGGAAGGTTGCACTCTAGAATTTTTTGGTCGATTTTCGACCTCAGTATTTTTTGGAGGGCAGGTGTCATTTACAGAACTGCAATTGGTGAACATTTAGTGACCTTTTGCAGTGGGTTTAAAGCTGCTGTTGTGGGAAACGGCCACAAGGATGCAGCATTTCTCCATTCCCAAATCGGGGTACTAGGGCAGCAGAGCCGTTCTGGAAGTCGTTTGCCTAGGTGGTCAATTTGAATGGAATGTGCCAGGAAAACCCCCCATAAGTTTATGTCTCATTACTCCTAGTTCGTTGTTTTAATTTTTTCAATTGGGGTAATGGTTAGAATGTTGCTTGTCCAAGGTGTACACACTCTGGTTCATCTACATATTCTATATACCTATTTATGTAGAGATCCTCTTCCCGTGTAAATTATTACAGAGTGTTCCGTAAACCTTCCTTGCTATATGGTCGGTCTTTTTGATATATGTATATAATATGTATTTGTATACATATGGTAACGCTAATCTTCATTTATCCATTCCCCCACCTTTCCTTTTAGATAAGCATAGTTTTTTTTTTTTTAATAAGTCTGTGATGGACTTTCTCTGTGGAAATATGTTCATTTGTGTCAGTTATTAGAGAACGCCTATAAGTGATATCATGGGATATAGGACTTTTGCTTTCCGACTTACCTCATGTTCTGTGATTATCTCCAAGATCATCTATGGTGCCTCAAAGAGCAGTGTTTCATTGTTTTCCATGGCTAGTATTCATTGTGTACATGGGCCGCTTCTTCCTTTTCCTTTCATCTGTTGATGGACATTTTGGTTGCTTCACTGTCTTGTCTATTGTGAATAAGGCTGCAGTGCAGCTTTTGCAGCCCGGGTCTTCTTCATTCTGGTCTTCTCAGGTGAGAGGCCCATTGGTGCGCCTGCTGGATTGAATGGTACCTCAATTTTTCCTTTTCAACGCAGCTCCTTTCTGTTCTCATTATTAGCGTTTAACCCTTTTACATCTCACCAGCAGCTAGAGGGTACACAGTTCTCTAAAACCTCTTCAGCATTGACTGTTTGTAGACTTTTTGCCAATGGTCAGTCGACGGGTGTGAGTTGAGAACTTTTCGTAGATTAGATTGCATGAGTCTAATACTTCCTGAGGTTGAGCTTTTATCCATTTCCCTTTCTTTAAAAAGAGAGTGAGTAAAACTTACCTCTTCATACTAGCTTCGTGAACATTTTGCCTGTTTTGAATTTTTTTTATCCATTCCCTACCTCAGCACAATTTTGAGGGCAGGTGTCCTTTACAGCCCTGCGTCCTTGTGAATGAATGGTAAGTGACCATTAGCTGTGGGTTAAAAGCTGCTCTTGCGGGAATCGGCCACAAGGCGGCAGCATTTCTCCTTTACCAAATCTGGTTACTAGGGCAACAGAGCCTTACTGGAAGTGGTGTTCTAGGTTGCAAATTAGAATGGAATGTGCGAGGCAAAAGCCCTTTAAGTTTATGTCTCATTACTTCTTGTTGGTATTTTTAACTTAATTTTTATTTTTTATCACAGCAAACTTGATTACAATGTTTTGTTTGTTCTAGGTGTGCAAGATGTGGTTCTTTCACACATATACATATATCTATTCTTCTTCGGATCCTTTTCCCATGTAGGTTATGACACAGTGTTGAGTAGTCTTCTCTTGGTATTGCGTAGGTCTTTGGTGATTATGTATTTCACGTGTGTTTGTGTCTCTCTGTTAACCTCAATATGGTAATGTATCCAATCCTCACACCTTTCCATTTGGTGAACCATAAGTTTTTTTAATGAATCTATGATAGTGTTTCTCTGTGGAAATACCTTTGTCTGTATCATTTTTTAGGTAACACCTATATGTGATATGATAGGCTATGTGACTTTCGCTTTCTCACTTACTCCGAGTTGCGTGATTACTTCTAGACTCATCTATGGTGCTGCAAATGGCATTGTTTCATTTTTTCACTAGCTCATATTCCATCTGTACAGGTAGCAGTTCTTCTTTGTCCACCCATCTGTCGGTGGACTTTTTGGCTACTTCCATATCTTGGCCATTGTAATACTGTGCAATGCAGATTTGCGTGCCTGTGTCCTTCCAATTCTGTCTTCTTAGGTTATAGGTCCAGGAATAGGTCTGCTGGATCATATGGTAGCTCAATGTTTACCTTTTAAAGGCACCTCTATTCTGATCTCTTTAGTGGCTCTTTCCAGGTTACGTCCCACTTAAAGTGGAGGGTATGTATTTCTTCCCAGCACCTTCAGCATTTATTCTTTGTAGTTTTTGCTGATGGTTATTCTGAGTGGTGTGAGCTGATACCTCTTTGTGGTTGAATTTGCATGTGTCTCATAATGCGTTGAAATTGAGCTTTAAGACTTGTCCTTTTTATTTTTCCAGCTGTGATTGGAGCTTATTTCTTCAAAGTGTTTTCTTAAAGTATGTGTCACCGTTTGAAATATTTTGGCCATGATCTCCCTCAAGACATTTTGAGGGCAGGTTTCATTTACAGCCCTGCAGTACTTGTTCATATGAAGTGACCATTAGCTCAGGCTTTAAACCTGCTTTTGCAGGTAACGGCCAGAGAGCGGCAGCCTTTCTACGTTCCCCTTGCTGCTACTAGGGAAACAGACCTACCGGTCCGTGGTGTTCTTCGGTTATAAATTAGAGTGCAATGTGCCCGGATAAACCCACAAATGTTGATGTCTCCTTGCTTTTCTTTGTTTTTAAATTTAATTTATATTTATTATTAATTAGAGTAATATTCCATTGTGTACGTGGACCACTTCTTCTTGGTGCATTCCTCGGTTGATGGACATTTTCATTGCTTCCAAGTGTTGGCTATGGTAAATATTGCTGGCGTACAGGTTTGCCAGCCTGTGACTTTTTGATTCTCATTTTCTCAGGTGATAGGCCAAGCAGTGGTTGTGATTGATTGACTGGTAGCTCAATGTTTCCCTTTTCAAAGCACCTACATTGTGTTTTCATTAGTGGCTCTTTACATGCCCCCCCTTACCACCGAGGGTACGCATTTCTCCACACTCCCTTCACCGTTTATTTTTTGCAGCACTTTTCCTAATGGCCATTGTGACTGCTGCGAGCTGATAGGTTTTTGTAATATGGGTATGCATGTCATTAAAATTTTTAAAATTCATCATATTCCTACGCCTTTTTCTTTTCTCTTAAAAGAAAAAACCGTGAGTACAATATAGCTCTTGAAATTGTCTTCTTCGAAGGTTGCCCTCTTCTGAATTTTTTGGTCGATTTTTGACCCCAGAAATTTTCTGGAGGGCAGGCGCCATTTACAGAACTGCAAGTTGGTGAAAATTTAGTGACCTTTTGCAGTGGGTTCAAAGCTGCTGTTGTGGGAAACGTCCACAAGGAGGTAGCATTTCTCCATTCCCCAATCTGGGTACTAGGGCAGCAGAGCCTTTCTGGAAGTCATTGTCCTAGGTTGTAAATTAGAATGGAATTTGCCAGGAGAAATCCCCATAAGTTTATGTCTCATTACTTCTTCTTGGTTTTTAAAATTTTTTTAATCTGGGTAAAGTTTAGAAAATTGTTTGTCCTAGGTGTACACAATCTGGTTCATTTGTACATTATGTATGTCTATTAATGTACAGATCCTCTTCCCATGTAAAATATTACAGTGTTCCGTCGACCTCCCTTGCTATATGTTCGGTCTTTTTGATACATGTATATAATATGTATTTGTATATGTATAGTCACACTAATCTTCATTTCTCAATTTCCCCCCTCCTTTCCTTTTAGATGAGCATAGTTTGTTTTCTACGCCTGTGAGTGTCTTTCTCTTTGGAAATATGTTCATCTGTGTCAGTTATTAGATAATGCCGTACGTGATAATATGGGATATAGGTCTTTTGCTTTCCGACCTACTTCATGTTTTGTGATTATCTCCAGGCTCATCTATGGTGCCTCAAAGAGCAGTGCTTCAATGTTTTCCATGGCTAATATTCCATTGTGTACATGGACCACTTCTTCTTGGTGCATTCCTCTGTTGATGGACATTTTCGTTGCTTCCAAGCGTTGCCTATGGTAAATATTGCTGGAGTGCAGGATTGCCAGCCTGCGATTTTTGATTTTCATTCTCTCAGGTGATAGACCCAGCAGTGGGTATGATTGATTGACTGGTATGGTAGCTCAACGTTTACCTTTTCAAGGCACCTCAATTGTGCTGTCATTAGTGGCTCTTACCACGTCCCCCTTAGAATCGAGGGTACGCATTTCTCCACAATCACGTCAGCATTTCTTGTTTGCAGCATTTTTGTTGATGGCCATTCTGACTGGGGTGAGCTGATAGGTTTTTGTAATTTGGGTTTACATGTCTGTAAAAATTCCTACAATTCATCATTTTTCCACGCCTTTTGCTTTTCTGTTAAAAGAAAAAAGAAAAAGAGTGTGAGTATAATATACCTCTTCAAATTTTCTTTTTGGAAGGTTGCACTCTAGAATTTTTTGGTCGATTTTCGACCTCAGTATTTTTTGGAGGGCAGGTGTCATTTACAGAACTGCAATTGGTGAACATTTAGTGACCTTTTGCAGTGGGTTTAAAGCTGCTGTTGTGGGAAACGGCCACAAGGATGCAGCATTTCTCCATTCCCAAATCGGGGTACTAGGGCAGCAGAGCCGTTCTGGAAGTCGTTTGCCTAGGTGGTCAATTTGAATGGAATGTGCCAGGAAAACCCCCCATAAGTTTATGTCTCATTACTCCTAGTTCGTTGTTTTAATTTTTTCAATTGGGGTAATGGTTAGAATGTTGCTTGTCCAAGGTGTACACACTCTGGTTCATCTACATATTCTATATACCTATTTATGTAGAGATCCTCTTCCCGTGTAAATTATTACAGAGTGTTCCGTAAACCTTCCTTGCTATATGGTCGGTCTTTTTGATATATGTATATAATATGTATTTGTATACATATGGTAACGCTAATCTTCATTTATCCATTCCCCCACCTTTCCTTTTAGATAAGCATAGTTTTTTTTTTTTTTAATAAGTCTGTGATGGACTTTCTCTGTGGAAATATGTTCATTTGTGTCAGTTATTAGAGAACGCCTATAAGTGATATCATGGGATATAGGACTTTTGCTTTCCGACTTACCTCATGTTCTGTGATTATCTCCAAGATCATCTATGGTGCCTCAAAGAGCAGTGTTTCATTGTTTTCCATGGCTAGTATTCATTGTGTACATGGGCCGCTTCTTCCTTTTCCTTTCATCTGTTGATGGACATTTTGGTTGCTTCACTGTCTTGTCTATTGTGAATAAGGCTGCAGTGCAGCTTTTGCAGCCCGGGTCTTCTTCATTCTGGTCTTCTCAGGTGAGAGGCCCATTGGTGCGCCTGCTGGATTGAATGGTACCTCAATTTTTCCTTTTCAACGCAGCTCCTTTCTGTTCTCATTATTAGCGTTTAACCCTTTTACATCTCACCAGCAGCTAGAGGGTACACAGTTCTCTAAAACCTCTTCAGCATTGACTGTTTGTAGACTTTTTGCCAATGGTCAGTCGACGGGTGTGAGTTGAGAACTTTTCGTAGATTAGATTGCATGAGTCTAATACTTCCTGAGGTTGAGCTTTTATCCATTTCCCTTTCTTTAAAAAGAGAGTGAGTAAAACTTACCTCTTCATACTAGCTTCGTGAACATTTTGCCTGTTTTGAATTTTTTTTATCCATTCCCTACCTCAGCACAATTTTGAGGGCAGGTGTCCTTTACAGCCCTGCGTCCTTGTGAATGAATGGTAAGTGACCATTAGCTGTGGGTTAAAAGCTGCTCTTGCGGGAATCGGCCACAAGGCGGCAGCATTTCTCCTTTACCAAATCTGGTTACTAGGGCAACAGAGCCTTACTGGAAGTGGTGTTCTAGGTTGCAAATTAGAATGGAATGTGCGAGGCAAAAGCCCTTTAAGTTTATGTCTCATTACTTCTTGTTGGTATTTTTAACTTAATTTTTATTTTTTATCACAGCAAACTTGATTACAATGTTTTGTTTGTTCTAGGTGTGCAAGATGTGGTTCTTTCACACATATACATATATCTATTCTTCTTCGGATCCTTTTCCCATGTAGGTTATGACACAGTGTTGAGTAGTCTTCTCTTGGTATTGCGTAGGTCTTTGGTGATTATGTATTTCACGTGTGTTTGTGTCTCTCTGTTAACCTCAATATGGTAATGTATCCAATCCTCACACCTTTCCATTTGGTGAACCATAAGTTTTTTAAATGAATCTATGATAGTGTTTCTCTGTGGAAATACCTTTGTCTGTATCATTTTTTAGGTAACACCTATATGTGATATGATAGGCTATGTGACTTTCGCTTTCTCACTTACTCCGAGTTGCGTGATTACTTCTAGACTCATCTATGGTGCTGCAAATGGCATTGTTTCATTTTTTCACTAGCTCATATTCCATCTGTACAGGTAGCAGTTCTTCTTTGTCCACCCATCTGTCGGTGGACTTTTTGGCTACTTCCATATCTTGGCCATTGTAATACTGTGCAATGCAGATTTGCGTGCCTGTGTCCTTCCAATTCTGTCTTCTTAGGTTATAGGTCCAGGAATAGGTCTGCTGGATCATATGGTAGCTCAATGTTTACCTTTTAAAGGCACCTCTATTCTGATCTCTTTAGTGGCTCTTTCCAGGTTACGTCCCACTTAAAGTGGAGGGTATGTATTTCTTCCCAGCACCTTCAGCATTTATTCTTTGTAGTTTTTGCTGATGGTTATTCTGAGTGGTGTGAGCTGATACCTCTTTGTGGTTGAATTTGCATGTGTCTCATAATGCGTTGAAATTGAGCTTTAAGACTTGTCCTTTTTATTTTTCCAGCTGTGATTGGAGCTTATTTCTTCAAAGTGTTTTCTTAAAGTATGTGTCACCGTTTGAAATATTTTGGCCATGATCTCCCTCAAGACATTTTGAGGGCAGGTTTCATTTACAGCCCTGCAGTACTTGTTCATATGAAGTGACCATTAGCTCAGGCTTTAAACCTGCTTTTGCAGGTAACGGCCAGAGAGCGGCAGCCTTTCTACGTTCCCCTTGCTGCTACTAGGGAAACAGACCTACCGGTCCGTGGTGTTCTTCGGTTATAAATTAGAGTGCAATGTGCCCGGATAAACCCACAAATGTTGATGTCTCCTTGCTTTTCTTTGTTTTTAAATTTAATTTATATTTATTATTAATTAGAGTAATATTCCATTGTGTACGTGGACCACTTCTTCTTGGTGCATTCCTCGGTTGATGGACATTTTCATTGCTTCCAAGTGTTGGCTATGGTAAATATTGCTGGCGTACAGGTTTGCCAGCCTGTGACTTTTTGATTCTCATTTTCTCAGGTGATAGGCCAAGCAGTGGTTGTGATTGATTGACTGGTAGCTCAATGTTTCCCTTTTCAAAGCACCTACATTGTGTTTTCATTAGTGGCTCTTTACATGCCCCCCCTTACCACCGAGGGTACGCATTTCTCCACACTCCCGTCACCGTTTATTTTTTGCAGCACTTTTCCTAATGGCCATTGTGACTGCTGCGAGCTGATAGGTTTTTGTAATATGGGTATGCATGTCATTAAAATTTTTAAAATTCATCATATTCCTACGCCTTTTTCTTTTCTCTTAAAAGAAAAAACCGTGAGTACAATATAGCTCTTGAAATTGTCTTCTTCGAAGGTTGCCCTCTTCTGAATTTTTTGGTCGATTTTTGACCCCAGAAATTTTCTGGAGGGCAGGCGCCATTTACAGAACTGCAAGTTGGTGAAAATTTAGTGACCTTTTGCAGTGGGTTCAAAGCTGCTGTTGTGGGAAACGTCCACAAGGAGGTAGCATTTCTCCATTCCCCAATCTGGGTACTAGGGCAGCAGAGCCTTTCTGGAAGTCATTGTCCTAGGTTGTAAATTAGAATGGAATTTGCCAGGAGAAATCCCCATAAGTTTATGTCTCATTACTTCTTCTTGGTTTTTAAAATTTTTTTAATCTGGGTAAAGTTTAGAAAATTGTTTGTCCTAGGTGTACACAATCTGGTTCATTTGTACATTATGTATGTCTATTAATGTACAGATCCTCTTCCCATGTAAAATATTACAGTGTTCCGTCGACCTCCCTTGCTATATGTTCGGTCTTTTTGATACATGTATATAATATGTATTTGTATATGTATAGTCACACTAATCTTCATTTCTCAATTTCCCCCCTCCTTTCCTTTTAGATGAGCATAGTTTGTTTTCTACGCCTGTGAGTGTCTTTCTCTTTGGAAATATGTTCATCTGTGTCAGTTATTAGATAATGCCGTACGTGATAATATGGGATATAGGTCTTTTGCTTTCCGACCTACTTCATGTTTTGTGATTATCTCCAGGCTCATCTATGGTGCCTCAAAGAGCAGTGCTTCAATGTTTTCCATGGCTAATATTCCATTGTGTACATGGACCACTTCTTCTTGGTGCATTCCTCTGTTGATGGACATTTTCGTTGCTTCCAAGCGTTGCCTATGGTAAATATTGCTGGAGTGCAGGATTGCCAGCCTGCGATTTTTGATTTTCATTCTCTCAGGTGATAGACCCAGCAGTGGGTATGATTGATTGACTGGTATGGTAGCTCAACGTTTACCTTTTCAAGGCACCTCAATTGTGCTGTCATTAGTGGCTCTTACCACGTCCCCCTTAGAATCGAGGGTACGCATTTCTCCACAATCACGTCAGCATTTCTTGTTTGCAGCATTTTTGTTGATGGCCATTCTGACTGGGGTGAGCTGATAGGTTTTTGTAATTTGGGTTTACATGTCTGTAAAAATTCCTACAATTCATCATTTTTCCACGCCTTTTGCTTTTCTGTTAAAAGAAAAAAGAAAAAGAGTGTGAGTATAATATACCTCTTCAAATTTTCTTTTTGGAAGGTTGCACTCTAGAATTTTTTGGTCGATTTTCGACCTCAGTATTTTTTGGAGGGCAGGTGTCATTTACAGAACTGCAATTGGTGAACATTTAGTGACCTTTTGCAGTGGGTTTAAAGCTGCTGTTGTGGGAAACGGCCACAAGGATGCAGCATTTCTCCATTCCCAAATCGGGGTACTAGGGCAGCAGAGCCGTTCTGGAAGTCGTTTGCCTAGGTGGTCAATTTGAATGGAATGTGCCAGGAAAACCCCCCATAAGTTTATGTCTCATTACTCCTAGTTCGTTGTTTTAATTTTTTCAATTGGGGTAATGGTTAGAATGTTGCTTGTCCAAGGTGTACACACTCTGGTTCATCTACATATTCTATATACCTATTTATGTAGAGATCCTCTTCCCGTGTAAATTATTACAGAGTGTTCCGTAAACCTTCCTTGCTATATGGTCGGTCTTTTTGATATATGTATATAATATGTATTTGTATACATATGGTAACGCTAATCTTCATTTATCCATTCCCCCACCTTTCCTTTTAGATAAGCATAGTTTTTTTTTTTTTAATAAGTCTGTGATGGACTTTCTCTGTGGAAATATGTTCATTTGTGTCAGTTATTAGAGAACGCCTATAAGTGATATCATGGGATATAGGACTTTTGCTTTCCGACTTACCTCATGTTCTGTGATTATCTCCAAGATCATCTATGGTGCCTCAAAGAGCAGTGTTTCATTGTTTTCCATGGCTAGTATTCATTGTGTACATGGGCCGCTTCTTCCTTTTCCTTTCATCTGTTGATGGACATTTTGGTTGCTTCACTGTCTTGTCTATTGTGAATAAGGCTGCAGTGCAGCTTTTGCAGCCCGGGTCTTCTTCATTCTGGTCTTCTCAGGTGAGAGGCCCATTGGTGCGCCTGCTGGATTGAATGGTACCTCAATTTTTCCTTTTCAACGCAGCTCCTTTCTGTTCTCATTATTAGCGTTTAACCCTTTTACATCTCACCAGCAGCTAGAGGGTACACAGTTCTCTAAAACCTCTTCAGCATTGACTGTTTGTAGACTTTTTGCCAATGGTCAGTCGACGGGTGTGAGTTGAGAACTTTTCGTAGATTAGATTGCATGAGTCTAATACTTCCTGAGGTTGAGCTTTTATCCATTTCCCTTTCTTTAAAAAGAGAGTGAGTAAAACTTACCTCTTCATACTAGCTTCGTGAACATTTTGCCTGTTTTGAATTTTTTTTATCCATTCCCTACCTCAGCACAATTTTGAGGGCAGGTGTCCTTTACAGCCCTGCATCCTTGTGAATGAATGGTAAGTGACCATTAGCTGTGGGTTAAAAGCTGCTCTTGCGGGAATCGGCCACAAGGCGGCAGCATTTCTCCTTTACCAAATCTGGTTACTAGGGCAACAGAGCCTTACTGGAAGTGGTGTTCTAGGTTGCAAATTAGAATGGAATGTGCGAGGCAAAAGCCCTTTAAGTTTATGTCTCATTACTTCTTGTTGGTATTTTTAACTTAATTTTTATTTTTTATCACAGCAAACTTGATTACAATGTTTTGTTTGTTCTAGGTGTGCAAGATGTGGTTCTTTCACACATATACATATATCTATTCTTCTTCGGATCCTTTTCCCATGTAGGTTATGACACAGTGTTGAGTAGTCTTCTCTTGGTATTGCGTAGGTCTTTGGTGATTATGTATTTCACGTGTGTTTGTGTCTCTCTGTTAACCTCAATATGGTAATGTATCCAATCCTCACACCTTTCCATTTGGTGAACCATAAGTTTTTTAAATGAATCTATGATAGTGTTTCTCTGTGGAAATACCTTTGTCTGTATCATTTTTTAGGTAACACCTATATGTGATATGATAGGCTATGTGACTTTCGCTTTCTCACTTACTCCGAGTTGCGTGATTACTTCTAGACTCATCTATGGTGCTGCAAATGGCATTGTTTCATTTTTTCACTAGCTCATATTCCATCTGTACAGGTAGCAGTTCTTCTTTGTCCACCCATCTGTCGGTGGACTTTTTGGCTACTTCCATATCTTGGCCATTGTAATACTGTGCAATGCAGATTTGCGTGCCTGTGTCCTTCCAATTCTGTCTTCTTAGGTTATAGGTCCAGGAATAGGTCTGCTGGATCATATGGTAGCTCAATGTTTACCTTTTAAAGGCACCTCTATTCTGATCTCTTTAGTGGCTCTTTCCAGGTTACGTCCCACTTAAAGTGGAGGGTATGTATTTCTTCCCAGCACCTTCAGCATTTATTCTTTGTAGTTTTTGCTGATGGTTATTCTGAGTGGTGTGAGCTGATACCTCTTTGTGGTTGAATTTGCATGTGTCTCATAATGCGTTGAAATTGAGCTTTAAGACTTGTCCTTTTTATTTTTCCAGCTGTGATTGGAGCTTATTTCTTCAAAGTGTTTTCTTAAAGTATGTGTCACCGTTTGAAATATTTTGGCCATGATCTCCCTCAAGACATTTTGAGGGCAGGTTTCATTTACAGCCCTGCAGTACTTGTTCATATGAAGTGACCATTAGCTCAGGCTTTAAACCTGCTTTTGCAGGTAACGGCCAGAGAGCGGC